>NC_055957.1:42034511-42334511 GCF_018492685.1 Alosa sapidissima
CTCAAGGGCACAACGGTGGAAGGCGGGAATTGAACCGACAACTTTCAGGCTACTGCACGCTAGCCCAGCTCCTTAACCACTACACTACCACACTAATAAACACATTGATATATAACTAATATATGCATGCCTAATTCCACAAACACATACACCCTCACAAATATTGATCTGTACTTGAAGGAAGGAAGTAAGGTAGGAAGTGAGAGAACAATGATGCCTGGAGCAGGGGAGAGATCCCATGGGGCTCATTTACAAAAGGATGTGGGATGACTGAGAGAAATATGGGAGTTAAAAATATGAAGGTTTCTGATGAGACAAAATCTATGTCTAGCTTCTATTTTATTTGTTTTAAATGACAGATATATTAAACAATTTTAAAGCCGTTTCCAGCTTACCTGGTAATGTAGTTTCCCAGAGAAGCCCAGAGGGGGACAATAGCAGCGCCAATAGCCACTGCCGCCGGCACCAGGGTATAGTATCGCTCCCAATAATTGGTTGAAACGAATAGAGCATAAATACCAGACGCCAAAAACATCATCCACTTGGTGCCCAGAAATCTGGAAAAAGAAAATAAAGTGAAAGAACCATGGTTTGCATGGATAGACCATATGGGCATGGATGTGATGGCAGGTAGGAAGTGAGAGGATCCTATTTATACAGTCTATACATTTGTGTGCGGAGGAAGTAATTTATAATAACACTAATAACGATCTAATAACATTTGATTCTAATAATGCCAACTCAAGAGCACTGATACATGGACATTCTCCTTGGAAGCTTTGTTGTCATAATGTAAAGCTACACAGTTTCATCTTGAAATCCCCCAGCTCTCAGCAGAATCACACCTGTACTACCAGCAATGACATAAACAGGGCTATGAGGGGCAAGAGGAGGTTGTACAGATGAGACGGAAGATGGAGGAGAGATACCTGATGAGCACGGGGGTGTATAGCAGGCCAATGATGGGTGTGACATTAATACCCATCAGCATCTTGTTATCAATGTCCTCCAGGCCCAGAGTGCCATACTTCACCTCTCTGTAGGTCTCGTCATAATGCAGAATCAACTGCATCTGCAGCAGGCCTACACAGCACCAGAACATTATTCAAAATACTCATCAGAGAAATGTTGTTGTAAGTACAAAAATCACTGTCATAACACCATTACAAAGTCAATATTTCAAATGTTAAATCATGTCTAAAATCTGAGGTACTTCTTGGGAGTAATCATAATCACATCACACAGCATTTTAATATTTCTCATACTAGATCATGCCATTAGGCTACTGGGCGTTCAACTATATAAACATCTGACGTGGATGGAACTAATTGAAAAGGAATTATGCATATGCACACCCAAATAAACACTGTAGACAATCATGCCAGCTACACTGGCTCCCACCACATTTTTCACCACACCCAGCCGCTTCCGTCTGTAGTACTTCCTCTCCTCCTCCTCTTCATCATAGTCTGGGTGAGGGCCCAGGAATTCTTCCACCTGTGGTTGGCAGACAGTTAAAACAATTGTCATAATTTATTTCCAATCAGTGAACGGGAAAACTACTTTCTACAACTCTCAATCACCTCATCAAGGTATACTGCTCAAAAAAATTAAGGGAACACTTCAATCATACACTGAATCTCTGGTACTCTGACACGGTTTGGTTCTGAGCACAAGTAAAACTTTTGAGGCAAGTGTTTTATTTTGCAACAACTGTCAGACATTCTGTGAATGTAGTTTGAGAATGGAGAAAAGGGTGGAAGGTTTCAAAAATTGTGTTTTAACAATTGTGGAAAACTGTAAGTGTTTACAGTCTTAATTTTTGAGCAGTATATTTACAAAACTAAAAGAGGTAAACTACAGCCACGTGACGTGGAGAAGCATTCTCACTGAATCCAATTAATTCCTCAAAACATTTGATTACAAATGGCACAACGAGGCAACACAAGGAAAAGTTGCTTATAGCCTACTGGCAATTCACCTGTTCTTGGATGTTGCCTGCGGCTTCAGGTGCTGCGGGACCTTCCCCATGTCCATTGGCAGGTGCTCCAGGAACCTCAGCCTCGCGGTATACGTTATGTTCTGCAGCTGCGTCTGCCATCTAATGGCCGTTTTATGCAAGTGCGTACTGCACAGACCCAATGAAAACAGGGAGTGGAACTGGGAAGTGAAATTATGGAGTTTGGTTGATTTGAGTTCGGTAAGAGCCCGTCTTATTAGACATTCTCTGGTTCGGTTTCATGGGTGCACTCGCACCGGCGCTTTACATGGATCATTTTAGATTAAAATATCCAACCCAACGCTGTATAACGCTGAAATATAAACGACGATCATGCAATTTGTTTTAAAGTAACTTTAACGTCATTCATAAAATAGGCTTAAAATGTAACACTAGCGACATAAATTGTGTACATCTGCTTATTTAATACACCCCCGAAACATTGGACCCCCTGGGTCCCTTATATCTGTGTAGGCAACTCACCTTGTAGCCTACTCACGATGTAGCCCATCCGATGTAACCTCCCAACTACTTGAAATGACAATTGCTGAACATGCCTTTGACACACTGTTGGCAGAAGCTATCCAAAATAAGCCCCATGTGAAGGGAAACGAAACTTCACTTTCTTCAGTTCCCCATATCGACCTTTCCGCCCCACTTAAAGAGACAGAACGCTTTTTTTTCTTGGTGCAGTGAACCACGCAATATTTACATAATCTACTACATGACTTGAGTTCATAACACTTTATACTTATTTATTTCTTCTTGATTTTAGTATTATCTTATTTTGGACTTTTTAATAGCCTTTGTGTATTTATTTGTGTATTTATTTATTCTAGTTTTATGAGCATTGTAACCCTTTTTCCCTGGCTTGTTTCTTACTGTCATCTTACATCCCCCCTTTTTAATTTCATTTTATTTGTCAATCTCCCTCCTTTGGTTTTTTGTAAGATAGCCTTACCTGTGAAGCACTTTGGGTCAACCTTGTTTTAAATGTGCTATATAAATAAAGTGACTTGACAACCATTGACGTCATTCGTCTTCAGCACCATATGCCAACCTTGCAGAATGTTCTGCTTATTAATATAGCCCCATTCAGCAACTAACTACAAACATCAAACAACAAAGTGTATAAACCCCCTTCAGGTCCACGTCACAGAAAAGGTGTGTGGATGTCAGGGTCAGAAAGCTTTCATCCCATTGAATTGTGTGTGAATTGACTGAAACGTCACGAAAAATGCTTACTTGTACTACGTTTTTACATGTATACACGCTGGGCTTGTCAACCAGATAGCATACGTCAGGCTAATGAATTTCTGGCCACTTGTTAACATCGTCTACCCATTCTGTTATCAGCTCAGTATCAGGCAGACAATTAGCTAAGACTAATTTATTAAGGTACAGTTTGCTAACCTGACTCTCGCCAGATGAATTTCGTTCCGCCTAGCTCGAAATTCATCTGGCGAGTGTCAGGTTAACGGTTTGCGGCCCTTAGGTCACAATGAGAGTGCATACCCTGACAGCTCAACATGTCGGTCTATTAGCTGCGCCATTTCTCTTACCCCATGCTGTGTGGGCACCCAACCTAGGCTCTGGATGATTACAAACATTGAAGGGGTCTATGGTTACTGTACAATCACAACTTTACACATTTGTACAGAGTTATTTGTTAGTATTATTATTTATTAGCATTTAATAATTAACATAATAAAAACAGACACGTAAACAAACCAACACAAAAAGATTGACCATTGTCCACTGCACACATCCAAAGTGGACCTGGTCCCCATTCATCTAGGATTCAAAATATATTATCTGATGTGGCAAGAAAGAAAATCCCCCATCGTTTTCATCCCTCTTTTCTAAACTGTGTTTGTTCATAACCTTAACAAAAACATAACAAACAACAACAAAAAAAAAAAAACCTAGTCACAGAACAAAACTTACAACACACTCAAACCCCGCCAAACCATCTTGACCCTCTACTTTAACTGCTGGAACTCTTTAAGATCAGTGCCACTTGAGCTGTACCCCCAAATCCACACATGCGCTCAGTTGATGTTTATCCAGTGCTAACAGCAGCCTTCCTCATCATCTCCTCATCTTGCACCGAGAGCTCGGTCAGCTTGCGTCCTAGCCGCTCATGCAGGTCCAGGTACTTAGCAACACAGCGGTCAAGGCATACAGCCTCACCCTTGGACAGCTCCGCCTCTTTGTAGTGGGGGGGCACGCACTTCCTGTGACATGCGTTGGTCATTCTGCAACAGAGTACAAAAGCAGACGTTGTTCGTAAATTTACAATATGCATTGAGAGACTGGACATCAATGCAACCGACCTGCCACTGGGATGAAGTTGCTAAGAGGATAATATGTAGTACTGTCAAGCATCAGTGTGTGTCCAGATGCAATGTCATCCAAGAATCAAATTAACTGTCAATGACGTTTTCCTATGTGTTATCACAGCTTAACAACTAAAATTAGCAATGCAGGATGTCTCAAGTCTATTATTAAAAGAACTAAACTGAATTCAAAATAGTAGCAAAAATCCTCTGCTTTAACCCTCTCTGCTAGTAGTGCTCAAGTTCTGCTGCTGGACCCCCTTTCTCAGCCTCTCCTATCACTTTTACAAAGAAATACTCCAGAATACTTAACTCAGACGTGTCCTGCTAGAACTGCTACTAATAAGTGGATTTATGTACTCATCAGGTTATAAAGAAAACATTAAGGGAGCAGCCTAGGACTGTCGTTAATTCACGCATTTAAACATAGGACCTATCTGACCATTAAGGCGAAACACCAACATAGTTACTTCTGCACTGTGGGCACACATTTTGAAAGTGTATGGTGTAGACTTCACACAAATGCTTAATTTGCACTACACCCTTGTCATTTTGTTGCCACGTGACTGCAAATAGCCAAGTTTACGACAGTCGTTCATTGAAAGTAAATAGCTAACGTTAGCTAGGATAGCATGAAACCAAGCTGTGTCCTATCTAATAACTTAGATACTGCTAATTATAAATACGTATTTTGTAATACGTGACTGCATACGTTTTCTATACACAGCTCCTTGACGAATTCCATTCCAAACGTTGAATGCATATCATATTGCGCTTACCCGTACGTTCAATTAATTTACTTTTGACTAGTGCTAGCCTGCACACTGCTAATACTGACCGGTTGTACATATCTGCCATCATTTCCACTTCAAGCTCCGCCGCCAACTGCTGTGCTTTCATTGGGTCCATCTCTGCATATAAAGGACTGATTTCCACACGACAAAATGCAATGTCCAAACAACTGGTCTCTGAAAGACTCCCGACAGGCTAACGTAACCTTCACAACCTACCACGCAGAAAACACATGTGTACCTCCCCCATTCAACACTGGAAGCACTTCCGCATGGAATCGTGACGCAACCTCCGATCTGGCTC
Source organism: Alosa sapidissima (assembly GCF_018492685.1). Taxonomy (NCBI): domain Eukaryota; kingdom Metazoa; phylum Chordata; class Actinopteri; order Clupeiformes; family Clupeidae; genus Alosa; species Alosa sapidissima. The sequence goes on from NC_055957.1 coordinate 42,039,945, forward strand.
GATGGTAGGTGGAAAGTATTGATATGTTTGTATACCATAAAATACACAAATTGGGAAAATATACGTATTACTCAACACAGCATATTATTTTTTTTCATAAGAACTACCTAAATTTTTTTTTTTTTCATTTCATCAACCAAGAACGACCAGGAGTTTGCCCAAGAAAATTATGCCATATTAATAAACCCCAGAAAAGTATTTTAAATATAACATGTGTAAGCAGTAAATGCATAAGAAAAGAAAGAAAGGGGGAAAGGGAACGAAAGAAGTTCAGACGCACCTGATCTACTGTTAAATCCAGGTTGGAGGACGGCAGATGTTTAGCAGTGACTGAGGGGAGTTTAGTCAATATCCACAGTAATGATGTCAACATCTTCATCAATCTCCTCAACATCAGATGGTTCTCTACCAACCAGTCCAGATTCAAACACAGGCAGAGTCACTGGAGAACCACTCATAACGTCCACATCCTCTTCAAGGTCTTGGTCCTCCTGGTCCTCTTCCTCTTCATCACAACTTCCTGTTGAGCCCTCTGTCCACTTGCGAGCTCGTGACGCCTTTGCCCCAGGTTTTGCAGAAATGCGCTGAGGTGGCGCTTGCTGGCTGTTGGTGTCACCTTTGTTTGCAGGGTATATGAAGTGTCTGTTGAGGTGGCATTGCATTGGAGCTAGATAGATAAGAGACAGGGACAAAGTGAGCTCAGACCAACAGAGGCTCAATCACATAACTGTGAAAAATGCACCAGAAATATAGACCAGCCTGCCCTAGTGCCTTATTAGAAGTAAATTTATTTTGAAAGAATAAAAAAAAATCAATATTTTCTGATTTCAATTTCAAATATTTTCATGGTTACTTTAAAATTGTAATACATCCTTGTTACTCTGTAAACTCATGGTTACTCTGTAACTCATGGTTACTTTAACATTTTAATATTTCCTTCTTACTCTGTAAACTCTATTTAGAGTGTGGATTTTAAAACAGACATTCAAGGACAATCTTGCACTTTGGGAAACACAGATCAAAGATTTTCAAAATGTTCAAATCAATTGAGAAACTTAAAAAAATAGCCAATAGTGAAAATAGTGGTTAATTGTAGCACTATTATGGTTGAAGAAAAGTATATCAGTTGAGACTGAATACGTGTGGACACAAGAAATATATGGTAAAGAGTAATGAATACCACACATAATTCTGAAACACCTTCATTTGTTGTGGTTTCATCAGTCTCCGCAGACGTGCTCGTTTCCTTTTCTTCCAGACACTGACGATTCTGGACATCCCCCTCCTTCTTCCCCACGGCTTCTGCTTCTCTTTTCCTTTTCACCAAATACCCCTTCCTTTCTAACAGCTCTCGGAACCTTTTCAAGGTCTGTGAGGGCGTGGGAGTACTGCCGTTGGATTTCATCTCGGCCACTGAGGTTGGTTTCAGCTCCGAGCTGCTTGCTAACGTGTCCCTTTGGACATTGTTAGCTTCTGCACTTTGGTTCTTCATCACAGCTCCTGGGCTCAATGTGGGGCTCTGATGCTCAGACTTCTGGTTAGGGGTCTCATCTTGCGACTTCCCTTCGGCTAAGCTGTCTATGTTGTCTTCTTGGGCTTGCCTGTTTTTTGATGAGGTCCGATACCGCTGTCTGCTGGTAGGTGTCTCTAGGGCTGGTCTGCGTGGGCTGTTGACAGAACGTGCCTTCCTCACGGCTGTCAGTGACCTCACGGTTGAGCTCAGGACTCCAGGGTGAACCTGGTTCTTGGGTGGCCTACCTCGTTTACGCTTCGGAATTTCGGGACTGGACAGGGACTTTGAATCAGTCACCGATTTGGCGTGGCCTCCACCTTGCTTTGATCTGGCAACCTCTGACAGGTCTTCCTTTCGATTAGCGAATGCTGGGACTGATCTCCCCTTACTCCTTTCTGCCAAGGTGCTGCTGTGCCTTGCATTGGAATCAGTGTTCTGTAATCCGAGTCCAGGGGACACCCCAGCAGATGTCTTGTGGTCATTTTCCTCGACTGGACATATTCGCTTCGCCACCAATCTCCTTAGACCTTTTCTCAAGGATTGTTCCTTCACAGTGCTATTCTTTGGCTCTTCTATGGACCTTTGTCTCTCCAAACTCTGTTTTCTTGTAACTATAGACCTCACACACGATCCATCATCTATTCTGGATGCTTTCTGTCCAGAAATGCTAGACCCACTGCAAGTTTCAGAGTCTGGAGTTGAAAAAACATTGTTTTGAGCAAGCAGTGTTGTTTGCCTCCTAGTCCTCTTGACTGCAGGATGCTGACCTTCATCTGTTTGCGAAGGTGACTTGAGAAGAATAGAGTTCAGTGGGAATCGCAGGTCTACTGGTTTTAGAGAGAGCCATGGAGGAATATTAACAGGCTCCTGGCTTAGTCTTTGACCTGATGTTGCTGACTGGCCTGGGGGTTGGTTGTTGAGTCGTTGGGATTTAACAGTGCTTTCGTCTTCAGACTGGAGTGGAGAGAGACAGCTGCGGAGTCGCATCTCATCCAAATCTGGCGTGCAGCTGTAAGAGGCTCTTCCCTTTGGCTCTTTGCTGATGGGGTTTGGGGAGGGTAGCTTTCTCCAAGAGGACCAACCGTGGTGGGCAAGACTAAGTTCTGCATTGGAGAAGCCAGCATTCCCATCTGACTCAGGGAAGCCAAGACTTGCGGTGTTTGCACAGGCTCTTGCTGATTTGACGTGTGTGAAACTACATGAGCTGCTGTTCCTAGGTTCTACATGGCATGGTGTGGACTTTGATCCTGGATGATGGGATGATTGAACAGACTCCACACTTTCAGCTAATGAAGTGTCAAACTGGGACACCAGTGTTAGGTCAGAGCCTACTGCTACAGACAAAGATGGGGGGAAAAGATGGATTAGTATGTGTCATTTACAACACTGGGATCACACATCCACGAAACAACAATCTACAACAGCTAACAAGTTCAATCATACCTTTGTCCGTTTGTCCAGCTGATCTATCCAGATCACCATTCACCATGGATACTTCCATGGATACTTCTCCCAGCCAAGGGGTTGGATCCAACCCTGATGTGTCACCAGGGAGATATGGCAGTGGTCTCTGCTGGGGCCTGCTGTCGCCTCTCTCTGTGGTGATGGGCAGGAGGAAGTTGAGATCCATCATGATGTCATCCAGAAGCTTATCCATTTGCTCATCGCATTCCTCTGGCTGGGAGTGGGTCGGGGACAGGGCAGCCTTGTTATGGACCGATGGGCTACTCCTGCGACTTGCGGCCGGAGTTAGGGTGTGGACAGAGGTTATGACAAACTTGGAAGGGGAAGAAAGCCGTGGATCATGTGGTGGCGTGAGAACTGATGAGCCATTCTGCCTCTCTTCACTAGCAGTGAGGTCCTGTAGGGGCAAGAATGTGTAAACTGAAATTATTATTAATTCAGCTTCAGTTAGGGATTTTTGAAATATCGCCTCCGAGCACCTGAATGTACCATGATTGTCTAGCGTTACTCCATTAGGAGTGTGCCTAAACTGGAATACTGAGTTGGGCCATAATCTGGAATAGGTTTGACACATAGGGGAGGTGGGAGTCAGATATTTTACCAGTAAGTATCTAAAAGCCTCTACAAGAGATGTTATTTTGAGAAAAAACACTGTTAATGGAATTATAACACTTATAACACGACTGAACTCACATAAACTTAAACGTCAGTCCCATCAGTTCATGGGTATGCGGTTTCATATATACACAGGTGCTAAATTCATTGTGCGATAGGTAGAGGACTTCCTGCAGTGGCAAATCAACAAAAAAGCCTACTTAACACAATATGACACTGGATACAACAGCAATGCACAATTGGCTGGTGTGGTGGCAATCACAAGCATGCCACATGTTGGAAATAAAGGAAATAATAATAGACTACAGAACTGGGAGCCAGCCCCGCCAGTGTATGGTTATAAATGGAGAGGATTAGCCGAGTACAAGTACTTAGGCACAATAATAGATAATAAGTTGCAATGGAACAGTAATACCGGCACCATCTATAAAAAGGGGCTGCAGAACTAAGACAATTAAGACAATTAGAGTGGATAGAGATATTACTTTTCTATCACTCATTTGTGGAGAGCATGCTACTTTTTTGTTGTGTTGCCTGGTATTTCTCTTTGTCAGTGACCAACAAAAACAAACTGAGCAAGATAATTAACATGGCCAGCAAGGTTGCGGAGCAAAAACTAGACAGTATGGCTACGGCCTGTGAAAGTGTCACATCTGTCACATCCCCTACACCAGGCATATGAGGTGTTGCCATCAGGGAGGAGGTTCAGGCTACCTTCTTTCCAAACAAATCGAGCCAGTAGGTCATTCATTCCAACTAGTATTACATTGATGAAGAAGAAGTTACCTGCAGGACAGCACTTTAAATAACACCATGCACTTACTTTCCAGCTGGATTGTCATAGTATGCAAAACTGCACTTTATCATCCTATTTATGTGTAGTGGGGTCTGTGTCTTCTGTCCTGATGTATATGTGTGGGGGTGTGGTAGGGTGGGGGCGGTTGGGGTGAAGTAAATTCTGTTGTATATTCTGTCTTGTCTAACTGTCTTAAATGTCTTGTATAAATGTATCAAATGTACTGTATGGCGCAGAACAATTTTCCGAAAGGACAAATAATAAATCTATCAACCTATCTACCTGGGATCTGTAAAAGCCTTCCTTTGCGGTATAACATGTGTTACCAGTAGCATTAATGCACAACCAAAGAACCATAGCAACAAAAAAACATCATCACCTACATAACAGTCTTCGTGCCTTGTTGATGCCTAAAAACATACATAAGAAGGCTTCTTTCTCCAGCTATTAATATAAAAAATGTTGGGAACTTTCTGCAGAATTCTAAGGAGCCTATTATAAAATAAAATACATGATAATGTGAAATATAATTCATTTAACTACAAAATGGGTTACCATATTATTCAGCCTCTCACCTTCTGAGCTTGAGTGGTAGCAGGACTCATAGACAGCTTGACTTTCATGGCTGGGTCCTCCTTCATGCTCTCTATCTCCCAAAGGTCATTCTTACACTTCCTTTTAAATTTGATCTTGAGCACCTTCACTGGCTCCTCGGATGTGCATGCCACGTCCTGGCCGGGTTTCTCCTTCATGGTCATCAGCCTCTCACTCCTGCGCACCTTTGACGTGGACGCTTCATCTGTGCCGTCCTTGCTTACTTGTTCCTCGGGCCCAGGCTCAACCACTGTGCCTGCCTCCACACGGGTGTCGGCCCTCTCCTTCCCTACTTGCGATGTGGACACCAGGCTGTCATTGGGCTGGGCTGTGGCTGAGGAAAAGTCGTCGGACAAACGTTCAAAAGAGGGGTTGAAGGTGTTTGATGGATTGGCGATCAGGGAGTATGGTGGTAGATGATCACAGTGGACAGAGGGGGAGGGTATCAGTGAGACTTGGCAAGACCCTATGTTGTCGCTGCTCAGTGGGGGATCGCTGACAGGTGTCAAAATAACAAAAGTAGATGCGCGGGCGGTGGGGGAAACCTCGGCGAACTGGATCGCGGATGAGGCCGCGCTCCCATGTCCATCAGATGATGGAGAAAGCCACTGATCCGAAAATGCGTGCGCTTCTCGCCTCGAGGTCTGCGTGGCAGCATGCACAGTGGACTCTGCCTCAGTCTGGGTTGATTTATCCACGCCCTTCCCTTCTGGAGTTTGCCTGGTGGCGCTCCTCTGCTCAGCGCCCACCTGCACGCTCTCCTCCATCTCCAGCTGCAGCCCTCGGTCAATGCCTCTCCACTGCCTGCTGTCCTCTTCAAATGTGTGGATCAGGTGGCTCATGCCCAACCTGATGAACGCAGCTTTAACCTCCTCGTGCTCCCTCGGGCCCAGCCCTCTCATCTCTCCAGAGTACAGGTAACTTATCAGCTTCAACAGTGCCTGGGCACCAATGGCTGGCACCCTGATCAACCTTCTCTGGCCCACGGGGTAGGATGGAGAGGTCGAGAGTTCCCTATAGAGGAATGGACTAAAAGCAGCCAAGATGCAGCTATGGACAGGCACAGACATGCCTGCAGAGGAGGGGGAAAGAGAAGAATGTATTCTATGAGGGAGGATTTGCATAAGGTGGTGAGATCATGTTGCTTATTTCTGCCTTTTTTGTGTGCTAATCACTTACAATTGATTTGTAATCATATGTTTTACAATTACTGTAAATTCTGATTTGTTACTTCTGTTTCTAGCAGAGCATTTGGGGTCAACTGCGGTCCCACCAGACCAGCTTTTTCATCTCATTCATGCTCCATCTCCCCTCACCCTCTGTCTGCAGTAGCGTATCACACAGGATGTTGCAATGCTGCTGCCTCTGCAGCTCTCCAAGCAGCTGGAAAGCCACCCCAGGTTGCCTGTAGCGCCACATGTTCCCAGCTCGTCTGAGGAACACAGAGAATGATAAAATGGCAAACAGTCAATTTGGTGCCTAACCTACCTATGAAGCAGTTGACTGTGATTTAGCACGGTTACACAAATCTGGACCAGAGATGTCATCTGCACTCTTGCCATTGTAACAAAACCAACTATGGATGTGTGCTTTTCTCATGCCTGGTTTGATGAAACAACACTGCCTCCCTCAGATCAAATACAGTATCAGCTTTTGTTCTCTAATAATGTGATTACTTCCAGGTGCACTACACGTGAAAATACACTGCTTCAAGTCATCACTTACGACTAGCCTAAGCTAAATGCATGTGACTAACGTTATCTGCGCTTATATGCCTAATATCAATGCATGCATATTTTAAGTGACAAGGAAATGTATTCATCACATCAATATGGTTAGATGGCTGCTGTGATAACATTAGAATTTTAAAAAGACAGCAGATTAATCCTGTGAGTATCTTGCAGTGATGGGAGCATGCTTAAGTGTACTAGTGACAAGTAATTTAACAAATGAATAACACAGTCTTGCTAGCATAGTGAGCTAGAAAATCCAAAATACATTTATAATCAGCCACCTAAATAATCTACGAACTAAAGGAACATTCACATTAAGTTAGGCTTACTACTTGAAGTTTCATTGAGCGTGCTCCAATGGATTGGGAGAGCCGTCAAACATTGTTTAGCAATAAGCTAACGTTAATGATCTTATTCTTGCGCTATCCACCACAACTGGTTTTATCAATATGCACGTGTTTGCGAACAAGCTCATTTTTAAATGTAGTGGACTTCAGTAAAAAAAAAAAAAACATTGATTAAAAAACATTGATTAATAATAAAGGAACAAATGATCTCGAGCATTGCACGTGCTAACTTAATTCACATAATTTGTGCACGGAGGGCGTGAATCCACTTGGCTATGCTATTAGCTTGATGAATGAGCATCTTTGAATCTTGAATTTGCTTACTCAAAAGTTAACCAAGTTACCTACCTTTGAGCTTTTGGTCAAAAGCTCTCTTTAGCGGTTTTATCAGTTATCTAATGCCAGCAGGAAAATATACTTCCCTATATGTGCTCCACATTTAGAAACTTTGCTTCACATAACGTTATTGCTTGAGTTTTACACGTGCTGACGTTTGCGACCCATGAGTCATTTCAAAATGCTTCAGTTGCTTGCAGTTGACACTAGAGGGCACCTGTGTCAAACGACAGTGGCCGTCCTCTAAGTTCTCACCACTTGAAAGATTTGAACACTGAAATCAGCTGATCAACCCAACCAAATGCACCCCTTCACATTAGTAGGTATACATCTAAAAGAATAAACTAAATAAAGCTCAAGGATGTTGAAAAAAATCATTCTTTTATTATTAAAAACAGTATTGCTAGTTACATATTCCATCCATGAAAGAAAGGTGCAACTTTAAGAGCCAAGGCAAACAGAGATTACTCATCTGAAATCATTTTCTGATTAGTGTTGCAGAATCAGAGCAATAAGGACTGACGAAAGGTGACATGACTTTTTTTTCTTGTTTTGTTTTTAATTAAAAGATATAAACCATAAATGTATTTAATTAAAAAATAAAACTGATTGCATATGCATTCACCCACAGCACCCACAGAATACCCCCAAAATCATAATATAAAAAAGGAAAAAGGACATAAAACCAAGAGGAAAATAATTAAACTTAACAAATATTCTCTTGTATATATAGTTAAATGTGCTTTTTATTTTTTAAATCTAAATATCAAGCTAGAATCAAAAATGTTGCCCTTGCCTCAATCAGACCGAGTGTTGCATTCTCCATTAGGAATTCAACAGATTCTTTGAACCACTTCCCTCTTGACACTCACGGTCACTTAACCAATGGAATATAGTCGCCACGGTCACTTAACCAATGGAATATAGTCTCCACGTCACTTTCAGTAATACGTAGTAACGGCCATCATGACACCGCTTGCTTGCACTTGTGGGTCAAATGATTAGTGTTAAATACAACAAATGACTCAACATGACTTTCTTAAAAAAAAAAATTAAAAAAAAAAAATGGAAACCAATAAAAAGGGTAAAAACAAAACAGTAAAATATTCCCCACCTCCTAGTGCTATAGTATCCATTCAGTAATTATCTACATCAGACTTTGTTACTGTGCATTTGGAATATGCAGTCTAAGGAACAAGCACTGTACTTCTAGGAACTCAAGAAACAAGCAGGGTTACACCCGAATCTGAAAAACCACCAGCCAATCCAAAACAAATAAAACTTGGCTACCGAAGACACAGTATGCAAGCAATACCACACATAAGGAGCAGTTGTAAAGCAACACTGCCATGCCCTTCAGAAAACCCTTTCACACACACACACACAGAAAATGTGTTGTGTCTACACACACACACACACACACATACACACACACACAAAAAAAAAAACAACAAAAAAAACAAACAAACAAAAAAAAAAAACCCCATCCGTGAGTGAGGCACTCAAAGACAATACAGCGGATTGTTGGATGCTGTCACATATTTACACATTCATGTATATTCAGACTTTGGAAAAGAAAGCATACCGGGTCAACAATCAAATCTGCTGTTTGCCCTTGCATAAGACAGAACTGCTTAAGAAAAACTGAGACTTAAGTCCAGCATCATCACAGCAGCCAGCAGCTGCCTACATCTCCATTAATTCTTTGCAGTGGCGCTTTTCTTCCAGTGCCCCCCCCCCCCCCCCTCTCCCATTGATGCCCTTCTGACATGGTCTCCTCAGAGACTATGGAATGTTGGGCAAAACTCCACAGGCGTTTCCATGATAACAGCTACCAACACATTCAACTAGCCAGTTGTGAACTGGGAATGGGTTGCAATGGTCATCTGGACTGAATTGGGGGGCAAAGACTAAAATTACAACTTGGCCCCTGCTTCTCTCCCAACATATATATTCATATATATTAAATGTAGTGCGGAACCATGTATTCAGTTTTGCGAGTGTTCTATGTACATTTTTTAACCCAGCGCCAGCAAATGGTAGACAGCCTTTGGCACAAAGCCAGTCATTTGTTTGACTCAGACAGCCGGATAAACCAGGACTAAGTTAGCGATGCAAAATCAATACACGGTTTACTATACAACTAATCGATAAACACTGTTGCACGTTTCTAATGAGCCTCCCAACCACCAATGAAAAAATAAATCATATTAAAATGAAAAGGAAAGGAAGATAGTAAGACAAAAAGGAACTTTTAGTTTCACAATATGACGAAGAAGTCCCTTGTGATTGTGTGTGAGTGTGTGTGTGTGTGAGTGTGTGTGTGTGTGTGTGTGTGTGAGTGTGAGAGTGTGAGAGTGTGAGAGTGTGAGTGTCACACTGTAGTGGTAAGTTAATCAGTTTGGTGATGGTAGTCACAGCTCATTGAGGAGTCAGTCTTAGAGGAGCTCAGGTTGTGAGAGTCAGCAGTGTGACAGAAGCCTGTGTGGAGGTGACCATTCGTCCAGAGTGTGGCGTCACTAAGGGAGGTAGCTAGGGAGGGGACTTTAGAGTGGTCATGACTTATGCTTTCATGGTTGGCTTGCTGAAAAAATTTCAGTAGCAGTTAGGCGAGATGGAGAGGGGGAGAGGGAGAGAGGAGACTGAAAGAGGATCTCCTCCTCCTTAGTGTTTTAGTAGGTCTGTCCTTAGCTATTCAGATGGCATTCTGTGGATGGTGAGAGAAGAAACAAAATAAAATCCCAAAAAAGAAACAGCAAAAGTTCTATAGTGTCTGTCCTTAGACAGTGGTCCTCAAGCTTTCAATGTGAATAGGGATTGGCGTTTTGAAATACATGGAGAGAAACAGAGAGAGACATAAAGAGATTGAGTGTCTTGTCTTGAATCACTACTAGCTGTTGTCCCTTAAGAGTCCCAAAGGCTCAGCAGGGACAGTAGGCAGGAAGAGGGCGCTCTCCTCGAGTAATGCAGACAATCAGTTTTTCTGTCGAGAGAGGGAAAGGAGAGTGAGATTAGCACAAACAAAACCAAAAGAAAAGAAGCAAAAAGACAGAAAGAATGTTCACAGGGATTACATCAAGTCTGCAGGGTTGAGTTGCTGAGGCACAAAAAAAAAAAGACGAAACCTCGTAACTCAAAGGAGCACTGCACCAACTAGGCAAACGGGTCATGAGGAAGTTGTGCCTGTCCTTTCTCAGTGTGCATATGCAGACAAATGCACAGCTGTAGCCACAGCCTTCCACTGTCAGCTACAGTCAACCAGACTGGGCAACCAAAGGGGGATAACACAATTATAAAGCATGTGACTTGTCAGGCCACATGACCGCAACACAACTGGCCACAGACTGTGAACATAAATACAAAACAAAGTACACAGCGACACTGCAGGACCATGACACACACACACACACACACACACACGCAGAGTAGGGAAGGGAGATCAGATTACCATGATCATGGACAGACATGGGGACATCTCTCTCACACACACACACGCGCACCTAAAGAAAGAGCCCGTGCAGTGGGGAAAAGAGGTCGGGAGACACACATACCATGCTGGATCATGCACTTTTTTTGGGGGAGGGGGGAGTGGCCTAACCGTCGTAAGATTCCAGCAGAGGCATAGAGCCACGCCTCTCCCCATACATCCCTCCCTGAGAGGGAGAGAGCAAGAGAGCAAAGGAGAGAGAGAGACAGATAGAAATGTGGAGTGACAGATAAGCGAGAGTATGACATGCAGGAGAGGGTGAAAAATGAAAAATGTGGAGTGTGAAAGAACAATGGGGCATCATCACGGAGAGCAAACAAGGAGAGTGTGAGTGACGGAATGAGACCAAGAGAATGAACGAGAGGTGATGAGAAAAAGTGAGAAAAGGCATGGCAAAGTAGACAGAGAGGGAAAGAAAATAGTTTGTGGTTATTTTGGTTAGTTAGTTACAGTGCAGTAGGGTTTGTGTAAGACAGCAGTAAATTAGGAATCCCACAGTTCTGTTACATTAGCACAAAGAGTTAGTGATGCATGCCAATATAACGTGTCTGCATGTGTGCAACCGATGTGTTGGATGGATTTTGTCAGGGAATTGAAGTGTCCAGTCGAGCCTGTTAAGTACGTGTATACGTTGGAGAGGTGTTAGAGAGGACGCACCTGTGCGGCGTCTCTGTCCGTGTCCAGGGCGTTGTCCAAAGTGTTCCTCCGGCCTCTCTGGTCCAGTGTAGAGTACGCATCTGATGAAGCAGAGCACAGAGTTTCATTAGTTCTGCTTGTGTGTGTGTGTGTGTGTGTGTGTGTGTGTGTGTGTTAGTGTTGCACGGTGTATCAATACTAAAAAGGTATCACGATGCCTTCACGCAAAAAACGATACGATTTCCGACGTTTTTAGAATCGATACTTTATTAAAATTAACATTCTGTGTCTGCGTGAACTGCTGCTCTCACTGCTCCTTGCACGCATCTAGGCAAGTGGGCGTGTCAAGCAGGCAGCTCTGAGTGAGTGAGTGCGCAGCCAACGTCAACATACAGTAGTTCTTTGCCGACAGTCCTCGGCCTTGTGAATAAAACAAAAGGTGAAGTGAAATCTGCAACTATTTCGGATACATCGCGAATAGTGAAGGCAAGCCATCAGGTACACAGAGGCCCGTTTGTGAAATATGTTTCAAAGTCATTTAAAAGCAGTAGGCTACGCATGGAACTTGGCTAAACACCTCGCAGACATATCCCAACATTTTTGTTCAAAGAACGACAGGTTAACGAATATGCTATAGAAAACACGACTACATGGTTAGTGCCAAGTTCTTCTCTTCTGTTTTAGTCTAGCCTTAGTGAAACGAGTATGGTTCTCTGGGATAAAGCGAACATTCCTTCATCAATGAATTTTGACGAGACATAACGAGCTGTAATCATAGGGTGCTAACGTGATGAAAGCGCAATGTTCACGCCAGAATAACATTACCATAACTTGTAAACAATCTATTTCATGTTCGGTCAGTACTACTGGTAATATCGGTCATGGCATGTAGACTGCAATTTGTTCAATAAGTATTGCCCAGATGTAGGATAGGCTACCCGAAATGCGCTAATTAAAGCCCACAGCATATAATACCACCAAAGCGTGTTAAGTCCTAATAATAATAGCGGCTTATTCTTACGTGGTAGCAAATCATGTTATCAAAGAAATAGACGTAGGTTAATGTAGGAATGCACACAGACATATTGCAACAGGTAATGGTGTAGGCCTATCCGACGAAGACTTGAGTGGTTGGAACGTCGTACTTGTACACTGGGCGCAAAGAAGACTATCCTCACATTTTTCCCTTTGCAACTGTCAAAGAAATGCCATGAACACGGGAAGGCCTAGGGAAGCCTATACTGTACATCAGATGGCCTAAAGATTAGGTCCCTCTGCATAGCATTCAGTGATTTGCATGCAGTAATTTCAACACTGACCTTGATCTAGCCTAGTTTGGCTATTTAAAGCTACTTTATTGCTAAAACACAACACAATGTAAATGAACTATAACAAAAAATAAAGGACTTAATCACACAAAGTAGGCCTACTATTTTACTGACTATAAAAATAATAATTATGTAGGAAGTTTAGAACCCAGAATTGACCTGCACACTACAAAAGTGCACCGAATTCAACACAAATGACTCAATACACTTGGAGGAGGTATGAGTCCTTTCTTTTCCAGATATCTTAGGAATTCGCCGTAGAATCGTTTCAGTATCGAGCATCGTGATATTTATGGCAGGTATCGTATCGAAGTCATAATTTTGGTATTGTGACAACACTAGTGTGTGTGTGTGTGTGTAATACACATATTCATATCCTTGAATTTCCCCTGGGGATCAATAAAGTATCTATCTATCTATCTGCGAGGTAAGACAGTTACCTGGTCCCATGTCATTCAGTGGAATCATATCTCTCTCACGGTCTTGCTTGCCTCCTGGAAAGATGACAAAAGAATTTAAGAAAAAACAATCTTAAATTCTTTCCTGTGTGTGTGTGTGTGTGTGTGTGTGTGTGTGTGTGTGTGTGTCTCTAGTGGTAGACATCAGACTGCGTGGTCGGTCCTCACCCCTGTCGATGAGGGGCAGCGTGCTGTCCTCGTAGCCTCCATTGCTGCGCGTGGTGGTCGGGGGGTTGAGGTTCACCATGAAGTCGGACTTCTTCCAGCCGTCCTTCTCCAGCGTGCGCCGCAGCTCCTTGAAGCCCCACACGATCTGCAGCACCAAGCCTGCACCACGCACCTCCCGCTCAGAGCGGTTCCTGAGGAAGAGGAGGAGGAGGAGGAGGAAGAGGGCTGGGAGTTAGACACGGCCTCTGCTGCAGTAAGCCTGCCCTGCTTCACCAGCTCCCCAGAGGAAAGCTCAAAATACTTTGAAAAATACAGAGAAAGAGCAGGGTCATGGCCGAACACACACACACACAAAGCTGAGAATACCTCACTTATCCTTCCCTCACATACACACACGCTCCCCTATTACTCTTAATACTCCCCAATTCTCGACACCAAAGATCCCCAACTTCCCCAAAATTATTTGATGACTGGCACACACAAACTTATGTCTTAATGACAACTATACAAATACAATCACTCTGCTGAACGGAGTTCTGTCCACACACATACAGATCCGTACCCGTCCTTGTTGATGAGCACGAGCCTCTCGATGCCTTGCGAGGCGCGCAGTGTCTTGGCGGCCTCCACGCTGGAGCCCACCACCTCGGCCAGCGTGCTGAGCACCGACACCACCGTCTCCTCGCTCAGCCCGCGCACCGGCTGGCTCTGACCCCCGCCCGGCAGGTTGGCCACCAGGTGCGGCACCGCATGCTTCCCTACAGGCACACCCATGGAGGAGGAGGAGGAGGAGGGGGTGAGAAACACTGGCACAGGACCGACTAACAGGGCCACAACACTGCACTCCCAACACCCCTAATCTTTCATCCACATACATGATCAGGGCCCATACAGAAATCACAGCATAGTAAGGGCAGCAGAGCCACCATGAGCATTTCACAGTTTGGATTAGCACACTGGAGAGGAACTGAAAATGTGTTCTGATCGTAAACTGCTCTGAGGCAAATGACTAACTACCAACAGAAAATTACGTTTTTTTTTTTCCATCTTCATTTAGAAATCACTATGAAATGATTAAATGGCAATGCTTTTCAAATCTGCTCATCCACACGTTTACATAATAGAAATATACAGCTATGGAAAAAAATCAAGAGACCACTGCACATTTTTCTGCTGTCATCCCACGGATGCTGAGTGACATTCAAATGAGTTGAAGGTCATATTCAAAATTAAAAGACCACTGCAAATTTGAATATGACCGTCAACTCATTCAAATGGCAATGTAGGATGACATCAGAAAAATCTGCAGTGGTCTCTGAATTCTTTCGATAGCTGCATTCCTATTATGTAAATGTGCCAAAGGCTAAGGTCACACAGTCCCTCTCACTCACACACACACACACAGTGAGACTAACCGAGCAGGTCACGGTTGCGGGCGTCAATGGCCAAGTTGCGGAGTGCCCCAGACATGGCACGCACCACGCGGTCATTGCCATGAGCCAACAGTTCCGTCATGATGGGCAGGCCCTTCTCCTGTCGCATCACCGCCCGGATGTACCGCCCATACTGAGGGAGGGAGGGAGGGAGGGAGGGAGAGCGTCAGATGAGAGGAGAGGAGAGGAGAGGGGAAACGCAAAGACAGAAGGAAATCAGACATGAGCACCACATCTGGAAATCACATGAACTGATTAAAATAGGAAACAAATCTTATTTTTAAAAGCTTCCTCATTTGAGTCATTTCCTCTGTTACTATTCCCAGCTCTGGTCACTTTAAGCGCACGCTGACCCAGACAGCCGCCCACACTTACGCTCCAGCGTCCAGCACACAGGTTCTGCACAGCTCCGGCCGCGGCCTCCAGCACCGATGGGTTCTTGCTCTCCTTCAGGAGTGATGTGTAGATGCGCACCACCTCCGGCTGGTACAGCAGCTCATAACCTGCACACACCACCAGGCACATCGGTGAGTGTTGGGATGCGGAATCACACTAACCAGCAAAGCATCTGCTATTGTTTGGGTCAGCACCGGAATGGTCGACAGTGCTAGCAGGAGAGAGCAAAGCATCAATTTGCAACCCCTCTAGAGCATAACACGATGCTCAGTTTAATGCATCATAGTGACATTTCAGGAATTCTTTCTGACCAATCAAAGCAGTAACGTTTCTTTCTGCTGGACAGAAATTAGCACTTCACAAACTGAATTATTTTTTAACAAACAGAATTATCATCAGAAAATTAATTTATTGTGCCTTGCCAATGTGTTATTTCCAGTGTGATACCAGTCTTCGTCTCCAGGGGGCATTGAGATCAATAGGGTTCAATAATGTCACAATTGCTGAAAGATCATATTAATAGGTCTAATACAATATAATATTGTAGGCTAACGACTGAAACATATTCACATGGGGCGATTTCCAGTAATCAACAATATACTTCCAAATCACTTAAGCAACAACCAAGAGTCTGGATTACACAGCCAGTGGATACATGCACTACTCACAAAAAGTTATATCAGGCAATACAATAAGGGATATCTGGCTTTCGGGTGAAATTTAATGTTTCAGTACAGAAGGTACTAAAACATTGAACTGTTGGAATTGTGCATTCAAAAGTTTAGAGAAGGTCACATTAAGTTCACCTGTAAAGGTTATAGTGGATTTTAGGTTCATCCTGAAATTTCACCCGAAAGCCGAATATCCCTGACATTTTGCGAGTGTATGTGTGATAATAGTGGTTTTCGGAGGCTTCAGTTTTGTAAGAGTGAATGAAAGGATTAGAATGAAAGCATCCTATAAATGCTACATCCTACTGTGGCCAAGCAACATTCCACAGAGGAGAAGCAGGGTCACAGTCCAACAGCTGGAAAACACTGCATTAAATGGCTGGACCCTGGTTAACTCTTAACTTGAGCGTAGAGGAGGAGGAAGTGTTGAAGAGAAAAATACATTTCACTTTGGTCCGTACAGAAAAAGGGTGCCCTGTGAGAGCGACACTTCACCATTTACCTGTAGCAGGTGTGGTCCTCTTCGGAATTTCAATCACATCAGCAGATCCATCATCATCCTTCCTCCCTGGACGGGTGGTGAGAGAAAGGGGGGAGAGTGAGTTTTTGGATGAACATTCAAGGTGAACATGTGCCATAACATAACATGTGCAAAAGGGCAGTGAGTTTGTCGACCACAAATCCCAGTTTGCTTTATGATATGCACCATAGACTGTATATACAGTCTATGTTATGCACTGATTAAGCAGACATTATGGATCTAAGTGCAGGAGAAGGGGATATGAGTGGGGAGTCTTCATGCTCATCTTTAGCTGCTTTCAGAATATGATTGGCATAACTGAGGTAATGAACACCGTGCCTATAGGCCCAAACTGACCGTTAGCGTGCAGGCTTTCAGCTCAAAACAAAAGGTCAAGCCAGTAGACATCTTCCAAAGCTCATCAACCAAGGTAAATTCTAGGGGTGTCACGATTCTCCAAATCCTCAAATTTTCAATTTTAAGGTCACGATTTGATTATCAGTATACACACTACCGTTCAAAAGTTTGGGGTCACTTACAAATGTCCTTGTTTTCATCATCAATGTTGTAAATGACTGTTGTAGAAAGAAATGGCTGATCTTTAATGCAATATCTACATTGCCCATTATCAGCAACCATTCATCCAATGTTCCAAAGGCACATTGTTTACTAATCTGATATCCTTTCAAAAGGCTATCAAAAAGCATATATATATATATATATATATATTTTTATTACTTTGTAAGTTAGTGTTAAAATATTTCCACAGCGGTGATTTCAGAGACACCAGGGTGGAGTTCAAGTTCGGTTGATGCGTCCTCTATATCAGCAGTTGCTACGGTGTCTTTTAATTGGCTACAGCTTCACGTTAGAGGAGATTATGTTGACTCCTGCACTCGTGTGTGTTTTTCCCTCCTCTTGGCACGCCTGCCAGACATGACATTAGAGGCGTGGCTACATATCTTTGATTTTGAAGGTTGAGATTGTGAAGTAATTTCGATTGAGATCCGACTTACAATCAAGATTGTGACCTCCCTAATACATTCCAGTAAATGTTGCGAGCTACGAGCAGCATCAACATGTAGGCACTGATCTGTAGTGATGGGCAAATGAAGCTTTGGTGAACCACTAAACCACAGCAGTGTGAAGCTAGCAACATTAATGAAAAAATCCAATATGGCTGCCACATGTAGATTTTTCAACATAAAAGTCCTTACCCAAACCAGTATATGTAACCAAAAATATTGGTTTGCTAAGGACTTTTATGTTGAAAAATGTATGTGTGGCAGCCATCTTTTTGCTTTTCAGCTAGTGTCACTAGGTTCACACTCCTGTGGTTCAGTGGTTCACCAAAGCTTCATTTGCCCATCACTACTGATCTGCAATTAACGGACCGTAAAGTAAATTACCTTACTGATTGTATGGTTAGGAAGGGCATGAGTAGAGTGTGTGTATGTATGGCAGCACTGCAAGCCTGATCAAGACCCAACAGACCCAAAAGTGAAGATTCGACGAGAGCAGCTTACCTTTGGAAAACCACTCGTCTGGATCAGGAACAGGGGAGAAAGAGGAAGAGAAGGTGTAGAGGACCGCAGGAGAGAGGGAGAGAGAGAAGAGGCATGGCAGGGAAGAGAGTATTTCAGTATGGAAATAAACCAGCAGCTGTATCCCCAAGCCACCCACACCAATACACAAGCAGGTCTACAAAACACACAGGCCAAAAGAACCTGCCCCATAGCATGCAACGCCCACCCCCCCCCCAGAGCACCCAAGAGACACGTAGCTGGGCATCAGAGCATAGGTTCAGAAGAGCCAAGTCTGGACCATTCAAAGATTTGATTTGAAATCCCCAGCAGCAAGAAACACAATTACGTGCAGTGGTTCACTACACTGGGACTAAGGGGAAAACAGCAACTGCTAAACCCCCACAGTGGCCACATGTTATAGCCTAAGAAAATCCACTATACTTTAGAGGAAACATACACTGATATGACTGTAAATAAATAAACCATGGTCATTTTCAGAAAGAAAGGAGAGCTGATGCTTCAAATATATTCTGCATATTTAATCATCACTGCTGTCCACTTTCTTTCTTACACACACACACACACACACCTTTGCCCTTGCGTGAGCTGAAGCATCCGGTCTTCTGTGCGGGGACAGGCCCTTGGTTGAGTGGGGCGGCCTCCTGGTAGCGCTCGCAGTTGGGCACCTCTCTATGCACCTGATAGGACAGGTTCCTCAGCAGACACACACTGTTCTCTATCAGCTGTACACATGAGAGAGAGAAGACACACACGTGTGAAACAGGGAGGACTGCAACAGATGGCCGCCACAGATGACCACATCAATATCTAAGTGCACTGGTACTGGTCAGAGGAGGCCAGCACGATATGACATTTGTGGTGTAGCCAGACTGAATCACAAACCATCAAGAGCATATAACAATGATAAACAATAGTGGTTGTGCTAAACAAACCTTATTATCGACAGATTTACAGTCGATCTGTGACTGGACGATATACATGAGAGAATCGACCAATCCATTGCACTCTCGCAGCTTCCTCCTGGCCTCACTGCGCTCTGAACTCACGTTCCTGAGAGAGACAGAAAGAAGATTGTGTTTAAAATAAAATAGCAGGAAGAAAAATAAATATTTACATCCACAATAACAACAACATACAGACATGGAGAGGAGGGGATAGATGGGAGGTGGAAAAAGACATCAACCCAGGAGCAGTGTGGGGATTAGAGGGTGCCGCCTTGTCGGGTTGGCAATTAGAGGGTGCCGCCTTGTCACTAGAGTGCAAAGCTCAGGGTGCGAGTGAAAAAGAGTGGTTTCTGGAGCCAAATAAAAGCAGTTGAGAGAAGCAGGCAAGAGAAAGAGGAGCACTCAGGGAAAATAAACGGATTCAAAGATCACATTTCCCCCCTTTGTCCCACCATGCACTCTCTCTCTCTCCCTCTGCCTTTTCACTCAGCTCCAGACCGTAGCGCACGCACACACACACACACACACTAGCAGCTCTTCTCTCGTACACACACACAGGCCATTAAGCTGCTTGTGACAGGCCTGAGGCATTTCCACTTAGCTCCTCTATTTCCTATGTGGTGTAGTTTTCACACATGGCCATACAACAACTCTTCCGTCTAGGGCCGGTTTTCATTCCATTCTTCCTTCCTTTCGCTACGTCATTCTCTCCGTCTAAAGCTGCCTCAGCGCTGCTTTTTGTAAGTGACCCTCGCTCCCGCCTCCCCCCCTTTCCTCCCACCATTCTTTTACCCAAGCCAGCGTTCTGTGCGCTCACTCCTGCACCCTCCCCCACCCCACCCCGCGGGCTCACCTCAGGCAGCCGGCCGTGTTGGTGAGGGACGTCTCCCACTCTAGGTGTCGGGGCTTGCAGTTCTCCTCTCCGCCCCCGCCTCCGCTGCCCCTCTCCCAGCCCGAGTGGGCCACCATCACCTCGTCTGAGAGCGCGTGCAGCGCGTGGTCCACAATCTCCATCTTCACAGAGTCATGAGACGACAGGTTCCACAGGGTGCCTGCGTGTGGGGAGAGGCAAGAGGCCCAGAGGTCAGTGCGGCGGCATTACAGGTTAATGTGTAATGTGTGTGTGTTAATGCGTGTGCGTGTGTGTGCGCGCGCTTTTTGGGAACAGCGCCAAAAATTGCATATTTTGATACCACTGTTGGCACACAGGACGCTTTGATGATGGGACTTTAATCACTTTTCCTGGGAACTGGTGCGTGTGTCTGGTTCAGACAAATCTGTTTTATTGAGGTTGTTATGCCCTTAACCGCAGCTCGCAGAAATGACTCACAATCTGACTCTAAAAGGTCTACACATGACATTGCTCAACGGGAAGAGGCCATTTCGCAATATGGGCCATTCAATGTACCTTTGGTCACAAGTAAAGTGTGCTTACAGGAGTTGTTTACCTGTGCTGGTGTCAAGTTTCATGATGACTTACAAGGAAGTGAACCATTTTAATGACTTTATACTTTAAGTACGCAACACATATGAGGAATTTGTCTTAGTGTGTGCGCAAATGGGCCGAACAAGTGTACAGACTGTCACACTGATGTAGATCAAAGCGTAAACATGAAAACTATAGATGAGGGCAAGATAAGAATACTTCTGCAGTATGTTATAGTATTTCACATTCTATAGGAATACAGTAAATCTAAAGGAATCATCTCAAAAAGAGCCGAGTGCATTATTATACAGTGCCACTTCAGTTAAAGAGTGACATAGTTCAGAAGGAAATTTGTATGGCTCTATTTTAGGAACGAGATGCAATTGTAATAAAACTCCTGTATCGGAGCGTCATCTATTACTGTCCATCCCCTATTTCCGCCCTCTTGCGTGTATGTGTCACTTAATATTCATTTCTATACAAACCAAGACGGCGGATTCCTAAAAAAACGCAAGCATCCACTCCATAAGTGTATCTAAATTAGCTATGTACAAAAAATGACATTTTACTGTGACTCAGAGCTGTAAACAGTGTTGTAAGGCTGCGTGTACAAATCCGCTTGGAGCTCCAGTGGATCTACACACCTATGGCTACTGAAAAATGTAAGGTTCATTTATCAAATACTATTCTGAAGTATTAAAAATTGTTGTTTTAGAATTTTCAAACGAAAGGGGCAGTAATTGGTACTTTTATGATATAAGGGGACATGGTTCATCTATGATTGTAGCAACCAGATGTGTGCAGCGTGGCTTACCCGTAGAGGTCAAGTATGAGAGGGTGATGTGTTAGTGATGGGTGTAAGAGATGGGGCTTACCTGTGATGGTATCGGTGAGGTCCTGGTCGCGGGTCTTGCGCAGCAAGCGCACCAGCGCAGGGATGCCGTCGCAGTTCTTGATGGCGATCTTGTTGTCAGGGTCGCGGCCGTAGGAGATGTTCTTGAGAGCACCGCAGGCAGCGTGGTGCACCTCCTTCTTTGGGTTGTCCAGCATGGAGACCAGGGCAGGGATGCCCTTCATACGGCGCACCTCAGATTTCACCTGAGAGGAGAGAGAGCGAGAGAGAGAGCGAGAGCGAGAGAGAAAGAGAAAGAGAAAGAGAAAGAGAAAGAGAGCGCAAGTGAAAGAAAGAAGGAGGCAAATAGAGGGGGAGAAAATAAAGCAAAGAAAGAAAGAGTGAAGGTAAGTGCCAAACAGAGAGCAGTGAGCAGAAAGATTGATAGAGAGGGTGTGACAGAAAAAGAAAGAAAGCGTGATTAATCCCCTAAGTACACACACAAACACAAACACCCAGGGCCCCAGAGGAAGGGCTGAGCGCAGGTGCTCGTCGCCGCTGTACCTTGTCGTTCCTGAAGGTGAGATGCTGCAGGTAGGCAGCAGCATTGCTCTTGACCGGGTCCAGGCGGTAGTTGAGCATGGCGATGACCTCAGGCAGCTCGGGCTGTCGCCATGTGGTGGGGGCTGGGCCCTTGCGGAGGGTGCTGTCCAACGAGGCCATGCTGCCCCTCTCGCACTCAGCCAGGGGCACATTGCCGCCCCAGTAGTACATATCCCCAGGTCCACTCATGTCTCCATCCAGGATGCCTTCATAACTCCTGATAGATGGACACACAGACACAGACAGAAAGGGTTAACACAGAATGATGGCTTTAAATGTGTGAGCCAAAAAAAAGGCAATAAGAAATACAATTAGAGCAAATAGAAGTGGCTGGCTGCCATGGCAACGGAACACTTGTTCCCACCAGAACTAACACATTTGAAATAGACGCACTGAAGGCGCCTTCACAGTTGTCACCCTCAGAAACACACTCTGATCTCACTTCCTAAGCGTCTTAAAACTCCCAATGAAATAGAGCAAAGCATGCTCTGACACGCTCACTCATGCTCGCATACTCCTTCAGTACCACAAACTCACTTTCATTCATCCTCACGGTATCAACCACAATCAAACAGTTCCTTTCACCCTTACAAACACAGACACACATTTCCTTACCCAGTTCGGCGTGGTGGCGGGGCGTGCATGGGGTGGCCGTGTGCTAGACGAGGCATGGTGCTGTAGTGCATCGGAGGCCCCATGCCGTAGTCAGGGTCGTCGGCGTAGCCCAGGCTGCGCCGGTCGTCCTCCAGGCCGTAGGGCTCGGGCACGAAGCGCTGCATGCCCGACAGCTCCAGGGCACTGCCCATGCGCCCCACCTGGGGCTGTGCCGCGTATGGGTCCAGCTGAGGCCGGCTGTGCGCCCTGTAGTTAGGGTCCAGTGTGCGGTAGGTGTCAGGCGGCCTGAGGGACAGAGGGGGGGGGGGGGGGGGGGGGAGAGAGAGAGAGAGAGAGAGAAACACAGAGAAAGAGACAGAGAGGGAGAGAGAGAGACAGAGAGAAAGAGAGACACAGAGAGAGAGAGAGAGAGGAAGGGTGGCAGGAGGAGAGAAAGGGAAAAAGGAGAGCAAGCGAGACAGGGAGGGAGGTAGAGACAGAGAGAAAGAGAGACACAGAGAGAGAGAGAGGAAGGGTGGCAGGAGGAGAGAAAGGGAAAAAGGAGAGCAAGCGAGACAGGGAGGGAGGTAGAGACAGAGACAGAGAGAGAGAGACAGACAGAGAGAGAGAGACAGACAGAGAGACAGAGAGAGAGAGACAGACAGAGAGAGAGAGGGATTTAGGAATTGCACTACTGTAAAGCTGTAGTAGGAGCTGGGTAAAGCTTGGGGTGAGCTTAGCTTCCCAACTGGCTCACTGTTCTTATTAGAAGTGGACATCCAGTGTTGAAACACCCCTGCAGACCTTGCTATTTGAGGGTGCAAGGCCAGCAGTGAGTGAGTGAGCCGTTTGGGATGGAGCCGCAGTGGACTGGGCTACTACAGGTCTACTGCATTTCTATTGTTTTAGAGAAAGAAGAGACACAGTCACCAAGTCAGGACACACTGCTCCTTCCCTTGCTGTAGGGATCTATACACAATACAGCTTTACATAACACCAGAGCAGACTCAGAGCAGTGCAGAGATGGAAAAAGTGCACACTTTCTATAGTCAAACAGATGTACAGATAAAGGTTGTACTGGTAAAAGTAGAGGTTCTGACTTAATTTATTTACTAAAGTGAAAGTAACAAAGTGGAGTCTGAAATGTAGTCAGCCAGCCTTTTTAACGATTTTTTACGGGCTGTTAACTGCTAACTTCATGTCACAGTAACAGGGGCACAACTACACATTCTGATAAAGCTGTATTGAACCAAAGCACTGCTACGCATTGGAGCCTATTTCAAAGCATGGAGCGCAACCATGACCAATTAAGTCCTGTTGTTTTGATACCAAAAAATGGATGGTGTTTTCAGAAAAAATGTAGTAATCGTGTTACATAACTGATCTCAATATTGAACAACATAATTGTGATAATATTTTTGCTTATAGTTGCCCTGAAACATCATATCCCCACTAACATCTTTGGCCAATCTGGAAATGGACGTGCTAATGACAAGGCAGAAAGATATGCAACACCTCCTCTCCTGCTCACAGCACCAAAGTGCACCAAAGAGTCAAATCAACACCTCCTCTCCTGCTCACAGCACCAAAGTACACCAAAGAGTCAAATCAACACCTCATCTCACACGTTAGCTGGATGCACATGCTGCCAGGGGCTTCATTAACTCCCTCTCAGCTCAGAGTGTGTGAAGCGCTTTCTCTGACAAAGAATTCTCTGAACTCGTATTTTAGGCAACGTGTATATTTAGTATGTAGTTGGCTTGTACCCTCGTAGAGCTCATGGGAATCTGTTAAGCATCTTATACTATACACACCTAAAACCAAGGGATACGCTGACAAAAAAAAGAGATGTTTTCAAACACACACACACACACACACACAGGATACCAACCTGTAGTTTGGGTCCATTCGCATGCCACGGTTGAGGCTGGCATAGGCGTCTGAGGGTGGGCCGCCACGGTAGTCATCGTAGGCACCTGGTGGGCCGTAGTGGTAGTTTCTGGGGACAGTGTTGGTCGGGTAGTCCGCTGGACCACCCGGTTGCCGGTACATGGGTCCTCCGTAACCCATCCCCGTCACAGAGTTGCTGCCATCCAGGGACATTGTGTCCGACATCGACGGGATGACCGTGCGTGTGGTGGTGGTCTTGGTGACCTTCTTAACCTGGTGGAAAAGACACAAAGGCGACCGGGGGGCGCGGGGGGGGGTCAACTGATTAGACAGTGTCGATTACAGCAGGTCAAATCTGGGTCAGTTTTTGATAAACCCCCATCGACACCTGACGGGGAATTTCAGTCGTTTGTCTTGCTTTGCGTGTTCGATGGTGGGAGATGTCATTTTCAAGGATAGTGGTATGACAAAGCCACTGTGCTATATTTCCTGCCTTTTTTCAGGCCCTGTCAGCACTTTAACTTGGCTGTGGCAGATAACATCCAAGAATAGCACTGGCACAGAGGAAAAAGTTGTCCTTATCCGCAGTGAGTGAGTGTGTGTGTGTGTGTGTGTGTGTGTGTGGCATATGTATGTGTATCCTTGTGTGAACGTGAGATTGGTCAGTGTTTTGCTGGATGGTAGGGGTGGGTGGTGTTCTTACTGTGGTTTCGGTCCGGCGTGTGGTTCCGTCATCGTTGGTCTCCACGGAGACGACAGAGGGAGCCTCCTGAGGGTCCTCCTCTACAGTGAACGTCTGCTCGACGACATGACCTGGGTCTAACATCCTGTACTGTAAGGACATGGACAGAACAATGGTGAACCACAGCCAAGTGCAGCGAAGCATTTCCCTCCACACACACACACACACTTCACAAACAAACACACACAATGGCAAAAAAGTGAACGAACAGCTGGCCAAAAAAGTGGGAAAAACAAACACACACTCAAACCTACCTGTGTCCCGTTGATATATCCCTCGCTCAGTTTGAGTCTCTCTAACTCCGCATCACCAGTGACACGCCCGTTCTATAGGAGAGAGTGTGAATGAGTGTGTGAGCCGAGAGAGCATGCACATACACACGCACACACACACACACAGGATTACACTCAGGACATCACAACAGCCAGTGACCAAGTAGCTGAACAATTCCAAACATTCAGCGCTGCAGGTTACTGCAAGACACTGGGAGAATGTATGGCTGATTCAATGACACACACACCAATATGCGACTGGTCTCCAAATCCATGCAGTGGGGTTGAAAGAGAAGAACGGATATCAAGTTCCCACACACACTCACACACAGAGAGCAGCGAGACACACGGATGCGTGGCTGATGGGAGATGGGTGGACAGATGGAGGACGAGCGCCAGAAGAGGACGGGCCAGTCAGGGAATGCTCGAGGCAGCTTCCGGGAAAACGCTCTTTGGTCCGTGTGGTAAAGGCATGCAGCCACACACACGCCCACACACACACACACACGTACACAAATACATTAGCCGTTCCTGCCAAAATGTTCAAGGAGAGTTGCTGGCCTTGCCACTGTGCTGCGTAGAATAATCACTGCTTTGGTTGTGTGAGCGTTTACCCATTTTCACCAAGGTATTTGGTTGTGGTGGTGGTGGGGAGGGAAATGATGGAGAAATGTAATGGCTTTGATTCATCTCGAATATCCCATCAATTTGCAAACACTAATGCTTGTGATGAAAGCATGCTTCAGAAAGCGTTTTTAAAACCTTGGCACAATTTTACTTTGCCTTGAGTCAGTCCATGCATCTCATCCTGCCTTCAGCCCAGCAGTGGTTTGGATTCCAGCTGAGAAACCAGATGGCAAACAGCAACAACCAAGCAGCTCTTCCCCTCCAGAGGAGAAGATTCAGAGACCAGATTCCTCGTTGTGCCTCGAGGACAACTGATCCCAGAGCAGTGAAAGTGTGATGCGTTTGCTTGTGCGGACCTGCCCACAGGTAGGGTCTGTGAACTGGCTGGCATGTTAATGCTGTTTAACTATGTCAACAGAGAGCAGATAAGGCTAGTGGCATTCCAGAACCCTGCTGGCCTAACACGCACTAGCCAGGACTTATCTCTGTACGAAACTCACGTGGTGCAAGATAGTGTATACATGTGTATGTGTCTGTGGAGAGTGTATATGTGTGTGTGTGTGTGTGTGTGTGTGTTGTGTGTGCCAGTGTGTGAAAGAGAGACAGAAAGAGAAAGAATTTAAAAAGGGTGTGTCCAATAGGTAGAATGTGGGATAAAGTTTCTTTGAATGGAGCTGGTGGTAGAAACATTGTGTTTTGTATTTAACAGAAACAGAAAGTACTTGGTGTGCATTTGCGTGTGTGAGTGATAACTGAAAGAATCAGGGTTAAGCACAAATGTAGGCTGAGAGCGGACCCATCTGAGGTCGTTCACACAGACGCACGCACGCACACAGGAACTGGCTTAGTGTCACCATCAGATCTTGGGAAAAACTGGGCGTGGCCATCAGTCACGGTTATATCATGAGGGCCTGAGTCTCCAGCCGTGATAAGCGACGGTTGAGCAAAGACAGAGGGGCCTGGCCCGTCCCCTGGATCCTTCAGTTCACTCACGCAGGCAGATAGGCAGCTTCGCTCCTTCTGAGAATGTGTTGAGCAACATCCTGGGAGAGGGTGAAGGGCCTCTCTGTCTAAGGCCACGGAGATAATGGATCTGACTAACTGAACCGGTTTTACTCTCCCTATGAGCTGCACCACCGTGGTGGAGAGGGGGTGTGGGACATGGCTGGAAAGGAGGAGAGAAAGAGAGAGGGGGGGAGAGAGAAAAAGAGAAAGAAAGAGAGAGAATGAGAGAGAAAAGAGAGAGGGAGGGGGTAGGAGATAAAAAGGAGGGAGTTGTGTTTTGGTGACATCCAATTAAAAATAAAAAAGACAAGCGAGTGAACATCATTCAACACAAATTCTGTGAGTGTTTGACTGTTACCAGATAAACATTCCAAAGCAAAAAGCATCCAAGGCAGACTGCCTACTGTTAGACGGTTTGTTATGACACACAGAGACCCAGCAGCATGCATGCAAGCACCGTGATGGAACATGATGAACCCCCCCCATACACACACACACACACACACACACACACAAAGGGTGGATGGAGAGAACGAGCGAGCAAACAGAGAGGAGAGGAGAGAGCAGTGGTGGCGATGGAGGAGTGTGGGGTGGAGACTGGATGGGAAGTGATGGGTGTCGTTCTTTCCTGTACATGCGGAGCCTGCACATACATACACACTCCCAACCTGATCTGCTATCACCGTGACGGCGCAGTGTGTGGCGGTCAGGACAGTGGAGTGGTGGGAGATGACCGACACAGCATACCGTACATACACACTAAGAGGGATGAGCAATGGAGAGAGCATGGGTGAGGCGGAGGTGGTGCAGGGTGGAGAGATGGGATGGAGAACAGCTGATGATAGTGAAACACTGGCAGGAGTGTGTGCGTGTCTGTGTGTGTCATGGGCTTGGAGTCAATGGGAGTCATGTGGTGGGTAGGGAGCAGGTTTGAGTGGTCAAGCTGGAATCTGAGGACAGCTAAGGATGATTGTTTGTGACAAGGGGGGGGGGGGGGGGGGGGGTATGGGGTACATGTAAGCCTGGGTGCCTGGGGGGTTGGGGGGGTGACCTAGGGGTAATGTGGATGAGGTGGTGAAAGTCTCATGCTGGGTGGTGACGTAGTAGATGCAGTGAAGATGCGGTGATGACCGTTCCCAACATGTCAATGTGTGTGTAAAGGACAACCGCATCTCTTATCAGTCTAATGTCGTCACTTACTGTATCTGCTCTATGCGGTGTCTGTTTTCGGCTTAAGAGTCCCTAAAAGGGTCAACTAATCATCAAGGCCTGAGAGTAGAGGACTGGACGTCCCTAAAGGATGATGATGACAGCGGAGGGTGGCGTTGGGAAATGACTCAGCAGGCTGGGAGGATGGGGTGGGGGTGGGGTGTGGGGGGGGTAAGTGGAGATGGAAGATGATGAGGGGTGGGGGCTTTTAGAGGGCGGGTGATGATGGTGGTGGTGGTGGAGGATGTGGGGTGTTACCTGCAGGGTGGGGAGGGGGCGGGGGAGGGTACCCGATGGTCCCACGCTCCTCCTCTCCTCCTCCAGAGCCCGAGTCAGACGCTCAAACTGCATCTCCTGCTCCCGCACAGAGGCCAGGAGAGACGCCGCATTCTCACAGTGCTCCATACACACTGAGAGAGAGAGAGAGTGTTACACACGCACCCACACCCAGACAGACAGACAGAGCAAGCCCCAACACCAGTAAGACAGTGCGCTAGGCATACAGCAGGCTGACCACATAGTGAGAGATAAGTATAGACAGAGCAAGAAATTACTCATACAGAGTAAGCAGAGATCAAGAGCGAAGTACCCAATTAGGATGGGGGGGGAAAAAAATCCCCAAAGGCCCAAACACAAGAGACCCACAGACAAGGCATGACGCAGACACGCAATGACTCAGAGAGCTCCACTGTCACACACACACACACACACACACACACACACAGGACAACTAGTAATGCAATACTTCCATGTAGTCTCCAATACACTCCAATTAACCCTCTGCCATGCAGATTGGTGTGTGAACTGAACAGAAAGAAAGACAGAAGTAGAGCCTCCCACACACATTACACACAGACAGAGACACACACACAGACAGAGACACAGACACAGACAGACACAGACACAGACACACACACACACAGTACAATGGCACTACACATAACAAGAGGAGAGCAAAACATTCAGTGAGACACACCCGACGCAACACACACCAGGGTTCATGTTGAAAGCCAAAGATAGAAGTGTCAGAGGCACACAAGCTCCACTAAGTGAAGAGAGTGAGTGCAAGCAAACGACTGCTGATAGAGGTGTGGTAACACAGTGCTGCTGCAAAAGCACCTCAGGAAAGATACACACATTCACACACACAAGCTTGTAGGCATATGGCTCATGTTGAGCATGAATAAGACATAAGGCTGGCGAGGCTTCAGCACCATGTCTATGTAAGGCCATGTGAGTGTGTTTGAGTAGAAGGGTGTGTGCGTGTAGACCCACGGGTCTCATTCCCATCAGAGAGTCAGCTCGGACAACACCACCACTCAAGCTGTATGCCTCCACTTAGCGACTTAGTGTGGCCATTTCCTCAATCATAACCGAAAGTGTCCATTAAAGAGGTCAACGTCGCCATCTTGCTTGACCTCAGAGTGAAACTGTGGGCAGACATCTTTAATGGCCCTCCTGACCAACAGGAAGAATATCACCCTACTGTTCCTTTTGTGGTTTTCATACGATAACATCCGTTAGGTTAGCGACCTTCATTACAACAGAAACACTGTCAACACAACATAGCTACCGACCTCAAAAGGTTTTGCCTTCCTTAAGGCTACGGACAAAAAAAAAACAATGATGAAATCCACAACAATGCTGCTGTTCTTGTCAGGATGCCACTGTACATGAATGTTCTAAACACACAACTAAACGAGCGCCAGCGTATCTAACAGCTGTCAGAAGCAAATGTGTCCTTTTTATCAGCACCTCACTTCGGCTGAGCTAACTTGGCCCTTTTGCCTTGTAAAGAGAGTTCTGTCTAACAAAGCAATACTGTGGAAAAACAGAAAAGACGGGGCCAAAGCGGCCAGAAAAAAAGAGCAAATTCAGGCACCAGTGCATTTATTAGCACCTCTCTGGCAGGCTGCCGCAGTAGCGTCCACAGTGCTATTTCCAGGTGAGAAAGCCTGTCGCGTGGAGAAGCAGGGGCCTCGGAGTTATTCTGGGCTCCTGTCAGGAGAGCAACAGCCGCAGTCTCACCGGAGACACGGAAAAGTAACTTCAGCCCAGCTTCAGATAGATACTCTCAGGCCTACATGCTCTACACATCTGACTCGCTGATTTCTGAGGATAAAACAATCCCTGTGTAAAGAGAACAACCCCCGCTCGCTCCTGACTAGACACCCAGCCAGTGATTAGTACACGCCCACACTACCGTGCATATCTCAGTCCCAGACCGCATGATGGCACTCCCAGGGAAATATGGATGATGTCATTTGCTGGCAGGAAGTTGTCTGCTGGTCTGGGATGACATAATTTCAGAGCTTTCAACTTTCAGCCAATGTCTCAACAAGCCAGGGGTGAAACCATGACACCAGCTTCTGAATTACACATTACTTTTAACAGGACAAAAATCAGCTGGAGAGATATGAGCACTGCTGTGTTCAAGGTAGCCAGGGGACATTATCCGCAGCACGAACAACCTTGGCCCTTATTTAGGCTACACTGTCCACCAAAGCCTCGTCATGCTGTCTTTCAACACTGTAATAACAGACAGCGAAACTGGGACAGACAGTTTCTGATCAGGTAATCAGGTCATGTGTGCCTGTGATTGAGGACACTGGTCATCTGTGACTGAGCGGCTCTTTCACTGACCAGACCGCCTGGTAAATCTCTCCCAGCCATGGGTGTGACCTTTTGTTTGGACTCCAAATGCAAATAAAGGCCAGGGTAGCCTAATGGCACGGTGTGGGGAACATAGCAAAACGGACTGAGAGGAGTGACTCCCCGAGACAAAACAGACAAGAGGCCAAAACCAACAAACACAAAAAACACTCACAAAAACCACCATGATACAACACATCCAGCAAAGAAGACAAATCAGGGCAACCCCAGTGGCAGTGCAAATACCCAGAAGAGGCTCGGGGGACCAAAACAAATCCCACATCAGCTTGGCGCTTGACCTCAAACCAAATCTTAAAATTAAAACGTTGCATATCTCAAACACTGGAATCACCCAGCCAGACCGGATGACTGTTCTAAAACCACCCTGGCCACCCTCTCCTCCCTTGCCAGTGCGAGTAATGAATATTACACTTCAAATAACTTCAGCCCAACTCTTACACACACACGGGAAATATTTGCAGCTGTCCGTGTGGCGTGGGCCTGAAAACAATGGGATGTGTGTGTCAGAGAGAGAGAGAGAGAGAGAGAGAGAGAGAGAGAGAGAGAGAGAGAGAGAGAGAGAGAGAGAGAGAGAGAGAGAGAGAGAGAGAGAGAGAGAGAGAGAGAGAGGGGGGGGCAGTTGTCCTTGAAAACACAGACACAGCAGTGAGTTTCGTCGATGGCTACTGAAACTGTTTTCCCCACCCGCCTTCCACCTTTTCCTCCCAGAGCAAACACACTCACACTGACAAAAAGGCAGGAAAACACACACACACACACACACACACTCTCTCTCTCTCTCTCCCTATGACACGCATTCCAGCTGAAACTGTGGCATGTCAGATCCTGTCTCAGCTGCTCTGAATGGCTGAGGGATCCACCCCTTTCCCGTACAGCCTCTCTCCCTCTCATCTCTTTAAGACCTCGCTCTCTCTTTCTCTCTCTCACACACTCTTAAACCTGCTCTCCTTTACTCCCCTCCACCTCTATGAAAGGTGAGTCAGCCCGCATTGTCTCTGAGTAACTGACTGGTTGAATCTGATGATGTGATGACTGTGTGAGTGAAAAAGAGACACACACACACACATATATAATTTCTCACACACACCTGCAACCAGTCATGAGTCATGACCCCACATTTCAACACCAGCTTAGCCATTTAAGGCGAGACACGGCAGGTGAAAACATCGTTTTTTCATGCACTGGTCAATTTCGAGATTTTGAGCTAGTATGTTACCTTAGCATGTATTCCATCACACTACTACAACAAAAAAAGTATTATTTATTATATTGTGTCTGCTCGCGCCTGTATATTTCTCCTAAATTCAGCAAAAGTTAGCATTACAACCTTGCATGCACTCCCGCGACCATGGTCCAAAACATATCATGTGTACTACCGAAAGCTCTGTTTTTCCTGTATCACGCTATGTGATCCATATATGGACACTTCGCACAACCAATCGCGAAAGTTCAAAGGCGAGTCTAGGCTGAGAACGGAATCTCATTGGCTGTTTTTCAAGGCTGTTTTCTCAAAATGAGTTTCCTCTCCCACTCTGAGTACGAAAACTCCACTTCAGAAGCACATACATACACCAAACTTTCTAGACCTATGCCTAACTATATGTAGAAGATTTTTAGAGGGGTTTGTTGATATATTATTCCTAGCCTGACTTACATGACATTTTATGCCTAAAAACATGGCAAAAATCGATTTTTTAGGGCTATTGACATCATTTTCTGATTTACAGGATAACAAAAGTAGATATTCCTAAATCCCTCTGTAAATGTTTCCCCATCTAACATCTGAACACAATGAAAACAATTTTGAACCTGGCCGTATCCAATGCTCAGGTTTCGTGCCTTAAAATGTATGCCAATTAGCGCATATTTAATTAGATAATGCCTAATTTGCATATGTAAACATTAAATTACAGAAAACTTGTAATACATTTTTTTGTCATATTAATGTAAGTAATCAACTGGGGAAGTTTCATAGTGATATCTGCTTGTTAATTGGGTTAATTTTACCCTATTCACCTGTAGTGTCTTGCCTTAAGGAATTATGGCAAAAGATGACACTGGTGCTGTGTAAAGCTATGGTTCCTGACCATTCAAGCCTGTTTCTAGTTTTACCTATTAAGGCTAAAGCTGGCGTACAGAGACATGTAAACTGATCCTGAGACTGCTGCAATACCAGTACTGCTAAGAGCAATGAAATGGTCGATGTTTGAACAGCCTATCAAAAATGAAAAGGTCAGCATAACAGGTCTTTGTGCCCGTCACTAGAAATGGCTGCTCAAGGGGGGGGGGGGGGGGGGGTAGAAGAAAACACTCATCTGTTGCTCATCCATGCTAGATCAATACATGAAGTGGGGGGAGGGGGGGGGGGTGCAAAGCAGACCAGCCCACACAAGACAAGTGGGGAACACCTGCTGAACCAGGGTGCTTGTGCAATCATTATCCAGCTTATGACGGACGGACAGACAGAAACATGGGCATTATCCCTAAGCAGCAGAGAGCACCCGGAGTAATTCAATTTGCCTGAACACTTAATCATGTGTCTCCTAATGGCGCTGGCATTAGATTGCTAAGCCACTTAGCGGCCCGGTGCCGAAACACCTAGCATAGCCACACGGCGTCAGTGCTAGCAGCACAGACATGACAATGCGAGTGCAGGGGCTGAGGGCAGTTGACATATGCTTCCTTCCCACACAATTAGTGGACGTGGAGGAAGCCCCCACGTTGCAGTGCATACCACAACACACAGCTGTAACAGCCACTCAGCGAGGGCCAGCAGCACTCACATTCATAACCAGCTGATATGGCTGAAGGCAGCTGCCCCAGACTGCAGGACTCCTCTGGCTGCAGGCAGAACACAGAGGACCTGTATGAAGCCCCGCTGAAAATCAGGAACTCTGAGCCTTCCGCACAGGTGCAGCAAAAGATGGCAAACAGGCAGGCACACAGATGAGGCGGGTACGGTACAGCACACATATACCCATACACCACACAGACGCATGAAATATGCACTACACCCTAGTTGTCCTGGCCAGACCATAATAGTGGACAGAGCTAAAATGCTGGTCTAGCTGGCCCAGATCATGGTTCTGCTGACTCAAGGCAAATTTGAATGAGAGGAGCCAAACCGTTAGCCTTGGCGTGGCTCCAGACTAACGCCTCCCTGAACTTTGGAACACAAACTTCCAACGCTCCTCAGCAGACACTCAGTCAGGCACTCAGTCACCCAAACACATTTGCCCCTGTCCCTCACACACTAGTCATGTTAACTACAGAGAGAATACAGCTGTGGAACCCCCAGTCATGTTTGGGCGAGTAAGAGTTCACTGGAGGTGTGTTCATGCATGTGACTTGGTCGGTCATGCTTTGGCCATAACTGACGCAGCAAAGCCAGCTAACGGAAATGCAGGAGTTGTAGCTTGTAAAGGTAAAGTCTGACCAGGAAGTAATGACTGTCCTCTCAGCTGTGTCATCGGGATGAGACAACCAACACAAAGCCGAAAGCTGAATTTTGAACACAAACGATGAGGTAACCAGAGAGAGTTCAGAGGTGAACGCTTCCATTCTCTAAACCTCTCCGTCTCTTTTCAAACCAAACAACTCCCTTCCGTGTAGGACGGACACACCCTTCTCGTAACTATAAACCTCTCATTACAGCGGTTCAAAAATGATACGTCTGCTTGAACGGGCAGCGCAGCGTACCAACGCGTTACTTTTAATGATATCATAAGTTCTATATAGGTTCAAGACTTGCACCACTGAAGTCCGTCTTGTCCTCATTGCATTACTTTTTTGGTGTAGCCTACGTGTGTGTGGTTGGGGGGGGGGGGTGACATGTAAAAACTCGCCCTTGCTCTCTATAGAAAACCTAGGTCAAAGGAGACACGCCCGCAGGACATGTGGAATGCACAAAAATCCCAACCATGTCTGACTGTTGTTCTGAGAGAAACAGCTTAATTTCACGGATTCAGACAGACGAGTCAGTCGCTCTGGTACAAATTAAACCTTTCACCAAGCATAGAAAGAAGCTGTGCATTTGCCATCCTTTTGCCGTCTGTCCCAAGTTGTTTTCTACTTGCAGGTGAATTGTGTGTAAATGTTATGGGGGACACGGCGGACGCTGCCGAGTGCTTCCATTTAAAAACACAGAACCACGCCTGCCCCTTCCCCCACCCACCCACCCACACCCCTTCAACAAATACCCACTCAACAGGTTTCTGCCCTGCTTTCCTGACTACTACCCAGTTGATCCAAAACAAGGAGACGTCGAGTTTCACTTTACATTTCAATTAAAACCTGAAATTGTCTGAAAAATACATGTTCATTGCAAAGCGAACTCATGTATCATATTCATCCCCGTTAAATAATGCTTCTTATATCCACAAAAACAATCTCAGTATATACCAAACACGGCATGTAGCTGGGTTGGCTAACCAACTTACTACCAAGTTATTATGTCAACAACTACCATCACTCATCCAATGATCACAAACACGTCGTTACTTTGTACCACAAGGCAAACACCCAACACGATCTATTTAGCTTATGTAGTGGGTTACCTGTTGAAGACCTCCACTGCACAAGTTACATTTTGAACCAATACAGACGCGCACTTCCGTGAACACAGGTGTTCACAGGCTTTGACCTCGCCTCGATTTTGTTCGACAGCGTAAGCCAGCCGGTGAACGAGCGGGAGAGTGTATGGGTGTTCAGTAAACAACTTTGATGTAAAATTACTTTTTAGAAAGTTACAATTCTACAACGTATTATACGTTGTTCAGATCACCAAGTAGCCTATTCGCCCTCTTTAGAGCAAAACTCGGACAACAAAAATAGTATGAAGTACTAGCACACACTAATGTCTGACCGTTCTAGCTCTCGCTACCATAATGGGTAACATAAGATGGATATACCTGGTAAACGTTAACTCGGCAACAAGAGATTAACGTTAAAATAAAAATCAGAAAATGCTATGATGGACCCGTTTCAGATGATGGAAAATGTACACACGTCGGTAACAGAGTGTTGCCAGTTTCAATGGTTTATAACAAACTGATACCATGAACTAAAACGTAACACTTTCTATGCAGCGTTAGCGATAACGTCGCTGGTAATTTGTCGTAATGA
The DNA here is from genome assembly GCF_018492685.1 of Alosa sapidissima. Lineage (NCBI taxonomy): Eukaryota > Metazoa > Chordata > Actinopteri > Clupeiformes > Clupeidae > Alosa > Alosa sapidissima. The sequence goes on from NC_055957.1 coordinate 42,075,928, forward strand.
GACGAATCATTGATTTTGACTAAGCTATGGTACGACAACCTTAAACTTATTACATCCAGACTATTACGTACATGTGGCATTCTTAAAAGAATAGAAGTATAATGTTCGTTTACATGGACATACACACAATAATATATCGTAAACGTTAGGGCTATAAGAGTACGTTGGACCCAGGCATAATGCTATCTGCTAGCAATCTAAAGTATGCGTTGCGGTAACCACTTGCTAGCTATCCTTGGTTAGCTAACGTTAGCCAAAGAGCTAGCTAGCGACAAGCCAACCAACTTCATCGTATGCATGCCAGCAGAATTAAATTTACGACTAGAAAGTTAGCGGCAAAGTAGCGTTAACATGTAAATCAAACAAAAAATACACACACATAACTACATTTCAGTGTCCAAATAAGTCTACCTTTGTCTTTTTGTGCAAGTCCGGAGTGTGGTTCGGGTCTCGGCCTATCGAAACAGGCTGCTATTGCCAGATACTGATTTCCAAGCGGTAGGAAGTGATTGTAATTCCAAACGTTGCTGAACGAAATTAGGGCGTTATAGCCCCTTCGTTCATTCACTGTTTCAGCGCGAATCCTTCCAAATCCTTCTCAATTATACAACACGTTGCGCCCATAAAAGGTCTCACAGAAATCGAATATCAATGAACATGAACTTTTGTACTGGTTTTAAAACCCACCTTCCTAGCTATCTTCCTCGCCTTGTTCACTTCTCTTCCCTCTTCGTCGCGACTCCTCCTGTTCTGTCTCCTCCCCTACTTGGAAAAACCACACACTAGTGGCCACTACCGTAATATCAGAAAGCACGCGCCTCCTTCAGTTTTACACATATACCCACATTTCTTTTTGTCCTCATTTTTATTTGCCTGTTACCAAGTTTGTACACCTGCTGTCAGTGGCCAAGGGTAAATTAAAAAAACTCACATGATGTGCAGGGACATTTAAAAGAAATCCATTACCATAAAAAGTCATTACTGTTGCACACAGTGTGTGTCACACCAACACATTCGGCTCATAAAATGTCTCTAGTCACACTATCACAATATTGTGTGGGCTAATAGACATTTTCTTGAAAATGTCCCTCTAGCCTATGTGATTGTAGCCCAACTGCCATCAGTCGCTTTTCAGAAAACACCATGACTTTCACCTTGAATGGAAAAGACTGCTGCTGTATCAAAGTCATGGAAATTACCACATTTGAGCTTGACCTGAGAGTCAAAATCAGTGACAAAACAGTCATTCCAAACGAACTGTTACACATGCCCTCAGTTAAGGAAGATGCTATGAGACCTGTCACAGATGCTGGCCTATAGAACAAACCTCATCAGCACCGGGACAGGGCCTAACCAGCTTGAGTTAGCAGCCTCTACTGTATACTATTTGTCTGACCAATTAATTAATATCACTGAGAATTGTATAAGCATAAGAAAGTATATATACTCTTTTGATCCCTGAATTAGTGAAACACACTCAGCACACACTTATCCCGACGCAGTGAGCTGCCTGCAACAACAGCGGCGCTCGGGGAGGAGTGAGGGGCTAGGTGCCTTGCTCAAGGGCACTTCAGCCGTGCCTGGTCAGGGTTCGAACCGGCAACCCTCCGGTAACAAGTCCGAAGCGCTAACCAGTAGGCCACGGCTGCCCCTTGTACCATGCAATAACAGGAAGAGCGAGCCCAAATAGTTTAAAAACGCTCATCTTGAAATAGTCATGATTCGCACATTTCAGAGCTCAGAGATGTCTTCAATAACTAATCATCTTAGTATCAGCATTGCATTGGACATTAGGGTTTATTGAACAGGCCAGTGGTTCTCAACCATTGTGCTATGATGTGAAGTGTGGAATTTTGTGGAACCCGAAGAGTTTTAAAAAGGCATCATAAAGTGGTTTAAAAAGTAACCTAGGCTGCATATCTATTTTGCAGCTCAGTCAGCATCATGTAAGCATAAGCCTATTGCTGTGGTCTCGGCTCATGAACACAGAAAAAATATGGGCATGAGAATGAACACACTTGTTATAGCCTGGAGATCAATAAAGTATCTATCTATCTATCTATCTATCTATCTATCTATAATAATGTGTGTGTAGCCTAATATAATTCATAATCAGTAGTCATAAGTCAGTGTGCCTTGGCATTTTGGTTTGACTTTTGGTGTGCCTTGATGCAACGGGCTATAATGCAAAGATAATTTACTATGAAAACAAAAATGATCTACAATACCATAAAACAAAATTAGCAAAACAGCCTAATAGGTTAATGCTCTATTTTTTGCATGTGTTGACCATTGATCTTATCAGCCCAATTTGAGGTTCGGGAGCTCAACGAGCAGGGTTGGGTAGTAACGGATTACATGTAATCTGGATTACGTAATCAGATTACAAAAATCAAGTAACTATAATCAGCCCAGATTACAATAAAATGTATAATCAGATTACGTGTAATCAGATTACAGTTACATTGTTGGGGATTAGCTGATTACATTTTATCATGCAAATAATGCAACTTTTTTAGGATAGCCTATTAATTTGACAAGCAGTTCATTCGGATGTTCACTTTTTAGACTTTTTTAAGATATAGTTAAGAACAAAATTATTCATACCCCTGGCAAATATTGATTTTCTCATACCCTTTTTAAAAAATCACTGGACACATCTTTATTTACCACCACAGCTCTCAAAATGGTTCATATACCCACTAAGCCTCTTCATGTCTCCACAATGATTGTAGACTGCACCTTTTAAGCAGCAATCTGGGTTTTGAGGCAGGAACGATTATTTGCCATCACTTTGGCCTTGTGCTCACTTTTTTGACGGATTGAGGTCCGCTCTAAAATGTTGATATTGTTCTCTGTTAACCATTTCTTGCCTTGTTTGGCTGTATGTTTTGGATCATTGTGTGATTTAATGTTCAAATGCTACCTTTTGGGACAGCCATGGCCTACTGGTTAGGGCTTCGGCCTTTGGGCTTGCCGGTTCGACTTCACTAATTCACGGATTGGGATAAATGCAGAGACCAAATGTCCCTCACAGGATCAAAAGATATACTTACTAACTTACATACTATTGGGGCAGGTCTCTTGGCACACTGCCTGATCTTTTCCTCCTAATGTAGCCTCTTGTTTTAGTGTTACTGTTTACTTTGAGAAAGTCACCAGGTCCCCCTGGTTGAAAAATAATAAATCCCAAAATATCCCAAAATAATACATTTCTCACCCCCACAATTGAAATGGACATGGTGTCATTTGGGTTTAATGCTTTCCTTTTTTATGCCAATCTCAGGCCATGTCCCTGGGTCAAAAAAAATCCAGCGAAAGCTAAATTCTTTGTCCAGGTGTGCCCTTATAAAGGTTAAGCGGAGTTGTGCATGTTTGGAGAAGAGCAGAGAAAAATAGAATGAGAATTCTTTCATCAATTCTGTGGTGGTGTCTTTTACTTAATGGGCATATTTATTGAAGTAATCTAAAAGTAATCCTAAAGTAATTAGATTACGTTACATTTTTTTGGTAATCCAACTGATTACGTTACTGATTACAAAAATTGGCATGTAATTTGTAGTCAGTAATGGATTACATTTCAAAGTAATCTGACCCAACCCTGTCAACGAGTTAGGTGACACAACTTGCCTTGAAATGTTTATAATTTCTGATAAGTCTGGCCAATATTTAGTTATTCAAATCATATATTAAAATGTCATACTTGTTAACTGTATAGGTGCATTGCCTTTCTAAACAAACCCTCATAATATTCTGTGAAAATGGTTGGGCCAAATGATTTGTGTAGCATGCAAAATCAGTTGATATGAGCTGCCATCTGAGACTAAACCGTTCAAATATGAATCAAACAGGCTACCCGAGTAAGGCTATTGTTTTACAGACTGAGGAAGTAATTTGTTTAACGGACTATAGCTTTTCAACTCAACACAGAAGCGGTGGGGTGAGATTGACTATGGCCGCTCTGCCTCTACCATGCCACCCCACATCGAGGGACAGTTGCTGGATACATTAGCCTCTGCACAATCTGTTCTGGTCTTTTGTAAGCCTTAATGTCTAGTATTTGCTGATATACCAAGAATTTGCAAAGCTTCTTTATATTGTACCTCTTTATAGTGCTGACATACAATAATTCACTTCTAAAATAGTTTGAAGAACTCTTCAATGATGATGTATTAGTACAGTGATATTACTTTTTAAAGTATAAAACCCACATTTTATTTTTATTTTTTATTATGTTATTATTGTTGAATGGTGGCCTAGGGGATGTACTGTCAGCCATAGCTTGACCCCACATGAGTTTTGTAAATTCAGAGATGCAAACACATCCAGCCACTTTTGGGGAGAAGATTTGCAACCCACAGCAGGATAGGCTACTGGATAGGCCTACCTGTTAAAAACATGCACATACAAATGTTATATGTGTGTTACCTGCTTCCCTCCAAGTATGAGGCACTTGAGTATTGGAATTTTGCAATAGGCTTACTGCAGCTGCCTGGCTAATGCAACCAGTTACATTTCTGGAAATCATCCATAGGCTGCCTTTTGCTATTTAACTGGTTTTGGTTCAATGCATGACGTGACGGGGCCTAGACCAGACCTAGGACCTAGACCATGTCAAATCCCATTCGCCCCCTCTTCTCTGGTATTTACGGCACATGCGTAATAGTTCGTCTGTGCTGTTCATTCGGTTACGCATCATACTGTATCGTACCGCTGGATGGACGAGCTCTCTCAGTTTTTGCTACTTAAATAAGACGTGGAGCCATTCAGCGGCCTATCTCTAACATATTTCTATCTGATTTTGTCTCCGAAAATTCTAAATTCCCATCTGTTTAGTCTATTACAGACATAATGCTAGAGCTAGAGCTTTTCTACAATCAGTTGTCCTCCATCATGGAGGTTCTGGTGAGATCCGCTATAGCAGACATTGGCAAACTAATGGAGGACTATACAGCTTCGCTTTTAGAAACATCCCGATGTCAGAGTAAAAGTGAAGCTGTGAAGCCGTGCACATCTATACTGTCAGATCAGGGGGATACAGGAACACCTCGAAAGGAATGTACTGTTCTTGGTCAAAGACTTAAGGATAACATAAACTGCAGAAGTGACAGTGATCAGGTGGCAGCTCAACTCGATGGTGGACATAGTAAGTTTTACTCGGGAGGTCACACATAAACATATGGTTGCTGGTTCTCTCATACCAAGCTATTAAGAATTAAGAATAACTCATCAGGTTTCTCACTCCATGCTCATTCTCCAGAAAACAAACAGAAGGATTACCCTGAACAGACCACTTTGCATCAGGACTGCAGAGTGTGGAATGACCAGCAATCTTCACAAGAAAACTATCCACAGCAAGAGATATATGTCAAAGAACATGTAAGCACTATCCCTGTCTCTGTGAAGGTTTTTATGTTGCAGTTAATTACAGTAGCCATATGCAACTTACTTGTATGCCTACTGATACACAGAACACTCCCTGTCTAGGTAAGACACAAGTGATCAATGAGTGAACTGTGTGTTTTTGTGTATACATGTAGACCCATTTAACCCTGAAAGAAGAGCACAGAGAGCCTTTGTCATGCCAGATTAAAGAAGAGATGCAATTGAACCCAGTTCCTGGGTCAGAAGAGGGCAGGAGTGAAGGTAAGGATTAATGTAGTAATTATTTAATATTTAAATGTAAATATAGCCTGATGTTTAAATCAGTAATTGTTTTGGCACAGGTTCAGTAGCACAGGTAGTTGAAGAGTTGCAGGTTTTTGAAGTTTCATGCTGTTAAATTAGTCCTATTGGGATAATGGTACCTCTGGTGATATCACTTTCTAATGTTATCTTATGTTCTTACTTTATCTACTATGCAGAGCAACATCAGGTGTGCAGCATAAAGATGGAGAGGCCAAGTACCTGTATTCAAAACTCACCAGCAGGGGACAGCATAGAGCCATATGGTCTCTTACTCACACAACATCACCTGAGTCCACTGCAGTCTATCCACCAGATGGAGACAGAGAGTCAAGGTCCTAACCCAGATTTGGCTACATTGGAACCAGACTTGTATATCGGTACCCTGGGTAGCACCTTGCCAGACCACTTCCCTCACCGCCTATCCTACTCCGACCATCCCCCAAATTACCCTCCCCTACCTACAGACCTTCATGTCTCTGGTGAGAGAGCAGCTCCAGGGCTTGGAGTCCCCGCTGGCCATGGTAGTGAAGTGGCAGTGGCACAGAAGCCAAGAAAATCATCCATGCTTGAGCGCTTCGCGTGTAAATACTGTGGACAGGGCTTTGCCTACCTCAGCCAACTGAAGCGGCACATGCCCAAGCACACCAAAGAGCGACCGTTCTGTTGCAGTCTCTGCGGCTTTCGCTTCACCCGGATGAGCCACCTGAAGAGGCACGAGAGGGCCCACACAGGTGACCGCCCGTATGCCTGCGAGGTGTGCGGCCGCAGCTTCATCCGCAAGAGCCACTTGGACCAGCATCTCAAAACACATCGTAGAACAGCACTGCAGTATTGTACACAATAGTGCATTGGCATGGAGACGAAAACTGTGTTGATGTGAGATGGAATTTTGAGTATTTACTGATGTGGAGAAAAAGATGTGCTGTAGTAGACCAATGAATAAACCTTTACGTCAAAACTAATGAATGAATGTTGTTTTGTATCGTTTTCTAAACTCATCTCATCACCACCAGTAGTGATACATGTTTGCCACACACAAAGAATAGAGTATCTTTAATGGTCATTGTCACAGTACAACAAAAGTTAAGTGCCATCCTTAGTGCAAAGACTAATACTAAAAACAACAAATAAGATTAAGAGAAGAAACACATAAGACATCAATCACAGATCCACATTCAGTATTGCACAGAGCCCCAATTACAGAGACCTTCACCTGTTAGAAAAAAGGATTTCATGTGAAGTCAAAGATTAGCAGTGTGTTTAGGGCAGTGTAACAAAAATTGACCCTCAGAGTCTCTGCTGGGCCTTCTTCACCAGCACAGCGGTTTTTGCACCCAGGTCATCTGTCAAGTGGACTCCCAGGAAACGGAAGTCTGACACCATCTCCACATAGTGCCTGTTTATGTTTAATGGCTGAATGGCAGTTCTTTTCCTCCTGAAATCCACAATGAGTTCTGGAGGTTTAGGCCTCATCCAGGTTCTGGCCTAAACCTCCAGGCCACCAGGCTTTTTTCTAGCTTTACACAACTTGAGTCCTGCCCCTGGGAGCCTGTTTCTAACAATTCTCACTGTACACTTCACCCCAGCTGCCATTTGCTAAACACTGCATCTTTTTTGTTATTTTGATCATTTGTCATTTTCTGCAAATACATGCTCTAAATGACAATATTTTTATTTGGAATTTGGGAGAAATATGTTGTCAGTAGTTAATTTTACTGCTGTTATTAATTAATTTTACAACTGTTAATTTTACTCAAACACTATAAATAGTAATATTAGAGAAACTGATAATTGTGCAGTGGTCTCTTAATTTTTTCCAGAGCTGTATGTGCATGTGTAGTATTCATTATTGGTCTAAATAGCCTCTCATAAATTGCTAGTAGGCCTATATTAATATCAATGCTAATAGTTATTTTACATTTCTGTATAGAAGTACCAGACTAAATCTGAAATTAGAGAGTTTTATCTGAGAGTTTGACAGTATCTGACACTTTGCAGTTTGTACTTTGCTAATTTAGAACCATAGTTATTTTCATCTGCAGTGTAGATTGATTCCTTATGAACTATAGCGGACAAAATGCAAATTTGATATGTGGGATTGGATTGGTACAACTATATTGCTGTTCCTTGGCAGGCAGGGATGGGCAGTATTTAATACATTTATTTAAAAGTCGAATACAAAATATAAAATATTATTTTGTCATTTGTATTTGATTGGGATTATGGAAATGCCTTCATAATAGTAATACTTTAGTGTTTTTGTATTTTTAAAATAGGCTACACAGTTACACAAAACATTCTACAACCCCAAAACAGAAAAAGTTGGGACATTGTGTAAAATGCAAATAAAAACAGAATGTCATAATAATAAGTCTCGTAAACCCATATTTAGCAGCAAAAAGGACATAGACAACATATCAAATGTTGAAAATGAAAATTTGGACTATTTCATGGAAGGTATATGTTAATTTTGTATTTGATGCCAGCAAAATGTTTAAAAAAAAGTTGGGACGGGAGCATGTTTACCACCGTGCTGCTTCACCTCTTCATTTAACACAATTCTGTAAATGTTTATGAACTGAGGAGACCATTTGCTACAGTTTTGATAATGAAATGTTGTCCCATTACCCCGATATAGGATTTCAGTCGCTCAACAGTATGGGGTTTTCTTAATCATGCTTTTCATTCCATTATGCACCTAATTTGACAAATCTGGACTGCAGACAGGCCATCTTAGTACCTGGACTCTTCCTCTATGGAGAAATACTATTTAAATATGTGCACTTTGTGCAGAATTCATTTTGGCATTGTTTTTCTGAAATATTCAAAATATTCCCTGAAAAAGGCATTTCCTGGATGGCAGTAAATGTTGCTCAAAACCTGTATACATCATTCAGAATTGATTGTGCTTTGCCAAATGTGCAAGATGCCCATGCTGTAGGCACGAATGCTCCTCCACATCGTCATAGATGTTGGGTTTGGAACTGAGCACTAAAACAAGTTGGATAGGTTGGATACTTGGATAGGCCCTCTCTTCTTTAGCCCTGATGAGTCCATGATTTCCAAAAAGAATGGCAAACTTTGATTGGTCTAACCACAGGACCCTTTTCCACGTTACCTGTCCATTTTAAAGCTCAGGCCCAGATAAGAGGGTGGTATTTTCTGTATCATGTCTCAATACAATTTTAGCTGTTACATTTTGGCTGCAGTTTTTGAATTGAGTATCAAACTGGACACATAGACAATGGTTATTAGAGGTTTTCCTGAGCTGATACAATGACAGGTCTGGAGACAGGTATGGTGTTGATGCAATGCCATCTGAGGTCCAAAAGACCACGACCATCCAATTTGTTTTTCAGCTATTTCCCCTGTTTGCAAAGATTTCTCTGGATTCTCTGAATGTTTTAATAATATTATGTCCTGTAGATGATGAACTCTAGCCTGACGAGCCAGACCCACATTAAAATGTAGGGTCTGGGCACTCACCGTTCGCAGTGCTCAGTCCGAGGGGCGGGATAATCGGTTGTCTTTCAAATTCCCTCTGCACGCAATAGGACAGTGCTGAGTCTCATGCGTTTCCCACCAGCGGAGCTAATTGGCTAGTTCAAACTTTTGCCAACTTAAAACAAGCTTAACTCGTGTCACACTGTTGGCCAACAGCAACATCCATCTTCTTTGTTTTCAAGTAGCAAGGAATTCACGCGGAACCGTTGCAAGTCTGCCGTCATTATGTTAAGCCCGCCTAACGACTCTATATACGATTTCATTGGCCTGATAGAAGTTTAATTTTAGATTTTAATTCTAGAGTTGCTAGACTAGCCCTGGAAGCAAATGTAATTTGCTGCCGCTAGGGTGCGTCTATATTTCTAGGCTAGATGAACTCCCTAAATACGTCACAATTTCATGTTAAGAAGCATTAAAATGACATTGTTTCATCATTCATCATCATTTGTGCACACAGGTTTACACAGAGTACTGAATACCACTACATCTTTACTTGACCCTGCCTCTCTGGGATGCTCTTTTTCATACCCAATCGTGTTGCCAGTTACCCTAATTAGTTTTTGTTTTCTTTATCATTACACAACTTTTCCAGCATTTTGTTACCCCCATCCCAACTTTTTTTGAAACATGTTACTGGTATCAAATTCAAAATTAACATATATTCTCCATGAAATAGTCAAATTTGTCATTTTCAACATCTGATATGTTGTCTGTGTCCTTTTTGCAGCTAAATATGAGTTTAAGAGATTTGAAGATTATTAGGCCTACATTCTGTTTTTATTCACATTTTACACAACGTCCCAACTTTTTCTGTTTTGGGGTTGTAGTTTTGAATGAAACAGAACCTTATTGTATAAATGATTTTTTCTAATTGAATCATGTAAGGTAAGCGTATATGGGTGGGGGGGCGGTTTGATTAAACCACAACACCTGCAATTAAACAAATAGGCTTGGGTCTACATGTTTTTCTTTCAAACACAATGTTATGTGACGTTGAACAGACCTATTTTGCCACATCAATTAATTCATCCAACAGAATCATCTAAGATCAACGTGAAGCATCTAAGCACTGAACCAGTATAACGTAAAATGAACTCAGGTCTGTGTTAATGAATGTTAGGCTCTGATAGGGACAATCCTAATCCTACTCTTATCACAAGACTGCAGCAAGGAACTGCAACGTCAAATTACACTGTCTGGATGAGTAGGCTACACACCACGCGCAGACGTCTGTGTATGCAATGTAGAGGAACGTAGGTCCACGCGTGGATTCGATAGGATGGCATCAAAACACTAACAGGATTACATTTGTCCGGACAGATTAAGTATGGACGACAGTTTACATTTTGCATAGCTGGGTTGTTCGAAGATCGAATGCTGGAGGCCTAACCGAGTGGGATAAACGATTTGGACTCGTCAGGTAGGCTATGGGCCAATTAACCTGCATCTTATAGGCTTTTTGATTAAGATATTGATGGTTGTTTGGAGAGGAAATCAGGCTACAGTCTTGTTGTTTTGAAATTCCTTTCATGAATTTAACTGCTTGGTGTTCATGGAACAGACTGTAGATTAGATTGGCCTAGGGTATAGGCTAATCTGGATTATCTAGCGCTTGTCTAGGCGACTAGGCTATATAAACTAATACAGCCTTTTACATTACTTGTATAATGTAAAGTATATGGTAGATATAGGCTGGTATAGGCTAGTTATAGGCTATGTATCTTGTTGTATTAAAAAAAATAAAAATAAACATTCGGCAATATCCATCTGAAAAGGTCTATTTGTGTAGACTATGACATTATTTTCTCTCAACAGGTCTAGGATGGATTAGAACAGTCCGCATAATGTCATGCATAGACCAATGAAGCAATTCATCTTAAGAAATGTATGAGGAAGGAAGTTTCAAAACTTCAGGAAGAGACCGTTAAAGCATGGGGGAACAGTCTTATGCGATGCTATTACAATTGCCACAGAGCCAAAAATCTCCTCGTGGTCTTAAGTTTTGTCTTTGTACTTTATTTAGTGTAGCCTATTTGTCAGTGTCGTAGAAGTCATGATATGTGCCATAGCTCAATAGTTACATAGAAAGAAAGCAAGACCTAGTATCGTTTTTTTCGTAGGCATTTCCTGCAGTTGTTTCTACAAGGGACTCTGTGCTACACATGCTAAATGTACTATGACATTCAAACCTGAAAGTGAAAAACAGAAAAAGGGGTTGCAGTAGTAGGCGTACCGTGAACACAGAGGGTGTAACGGTGTTGTAGCAGTCAATAACGTAACTAGATGCACCGCATAGCGGTACAACATACGACCGCCGCTCCGTCCTGTATCCTCTCCACGAAAATAAATCACGCTTGTCAATTTGTCTCCATCTCCTACTCCTACTCTTGCAACTTTTGTGTATGCTTGTATGTGTGTGTGTGTGTGTGTGCGTGTGAGTGTGCGTGCGCGTGTGTGCGTGCGTGTGAATGTGAGCGTGCCTGTGTGTGCATGTGCATGCGTGCCAATCTGTGCATGTGGATGCATGTGTGTGTATGTCAATTTGTCTCCATCTCCTACAGCCTGACCGATATGGGATTTTGAAGGCCGATACCAATTTCGATATTGAGTTTTTCAAAAACTGAATTTTTAACGCACTGTAAAAATGTTCTCCCAAGGTTCTAATGGCATTATGTATTTGAATAGGCCTAACTATCGAGTTTCCTAATGAAAGAAGAGTAGAATAGAAAGAATAGTAATAATAAAAGAGGTCTTTGTTCTACCACATTGCCACAAACTACATGCGTAAAGACTCTCCAAGGAAGTAAGATCAGACCGGCGGTTCTAGGATTTTTCTGAGACAGGGGCCACATCATACACTGAGGGGCCAAGAACCGGTCAACATCCATGCACAAAAAATCCCTTGTTCAGTAAGGCAGTGGTGTAGTCCATGTGATATGCAGGACTATGCAGTATACCCACTTAAAAAGCATCACCATCTCAGTATACCCACTGAAAATAGGCAAGGATAGGTATTAACATTTGGGGTTGATCACAGTATACCCACTAGAGCTAACTAGACTACACCGCAGCAGTAAGGTGCATATATTTCACCGGTCTCACCTTGTTCAAATACTTTTGCTAAAAAACTAAAAAGCTGATATAAATCTTAACAAATTTCCCATTTATTTATAATGTGGATTGAAAACACAATATATAAAACTAAAAGACACTTCAGCGGAAATACATTGATATTTTAAACAGAAATCATATTTGTTCAATCATATTAATTTTTGTTCAATTGGACAAGTTTTACTTCAACTCTTCCTCGTTTTGTTGATAAGAGAAACCACTTTCACTGCCAGTTTGCATACATTTAAATAAACAAACACACACACACACACACACACACACACACACACACACATAGCATGTGAGCAACAACTACATCATATTTACAGAAGTGTTTTTTTTTTAACAATTATTTTTACAATGGTCTGATTTGGAATGGTCTTTGAAGCCACCGTCTTGCTTTGTGGGGGCGGTGGTAATGGTGTGTGTGTGGGGGGTGGGGTGGGGGGGGGGGGTTATGACGTGTGTGTTCCACATTACACATTTCAACATCCCTTACCGGCAACCCTTCACTCAACACCACTATCTATACAGGCTGAGTAGTGTACAGTCACTAAATGTACATGAATTAATTTATTATTAATTTATTGTAAGGCCCCTCCATGGTAGCCTGTGTTTCCCCATGCTGCCATACACGCGCAATTTTATTCACGCTGCTGGGCAGCCTGGATTCCATGGACCAAATTTTCACCTCAACGAAGGAACCACTTTGACAGTTTATGACCGCAATGCTAGCTCTTCTAGCGGAGATCAAAATAAATCATCAATCATCTCTGAGAGAGACTGTAAGGGTGTTTGTATGGTCATGTTTTTAAGCAGTTATTTTAATAAGCTTAAAATAAAGTGATATTACATGGCTACGGATATTACAAACAATTTTTTTTTTACCTAGTCAATAACGTAATAAACAACCAATAATAAAAAAAAAGTTATGTTATTGGTTCAGAAATTACATTATTGGCAAGTTATTACATTATTGGTTTTATTACACTAGAATTATTACGTTATTGGTCGTTATTACGTTATTGGCTGTTATTACATTATTGGCTGCTAAAGAGGTTGAGCGGAACTTGTGAAAAACTGCTGCAATTTGCCTTACACTCCATTTGGAAACTCACAGGAACGCAGCAGCTGCTGTCAGCTGAGGAGGATGCTTGGGTGCGAATCAGGGTTGGGGCTGCGCTACAGGCTGACCTTTGTGTCAGGGCTACTGGAGTGCCTGTGTTTTGCTGGTGTGGTGTTTGGATGGGCCTCACTGGCCTTTGTCCTCAAAGCGGATGGCTACTTCAGTGACCTCTGTGTGAACAAGACAGAGTCCAACAGCACTCTTCTGAATACAGGTGCCTGCATTATTTACCTATATATAAAACTTAACCTGGGCTGTGTCCACAATTTGATGAGGGCTTGTTGTCTAAACATGATGCGGCTGTAGAATATACTGCTGATTATTTAACATTTTATGTATGCTCCTGTTTTTTTAACCTTTAAGTAATTATTTACTTCCACAAAACACACACAAATCTGCACAGATTGCAGTGGGCAAGATGAGCAGTTCTCCTTGGTCTTCACCATTGCTTCCTTCCTCAACAACTTTCTCACCTTGCCCAATGGCTTCATTTTTGACCGCTTTGGGACCCTAGCAACAAGATTTATGGGAATGTAAGTTTATTTAGAATTTCTACATGGGTGTGTCAGATAGTTAACCAGTGCTGCACATGAACATGGCTATAACTGAAAATGGAGAGTGTTGGGGTCATAGAGATTAACAGACGTTTGTGAAAGATAAGGGCCACCTACCATTCGTTGCATTATCTGCAGCTAATTTCTTCGAAATCACACTGAAAAAAGTAAGGACTTTTATTCTAGTTAGTGTAACTATTTGAAATGCCTGCAATTTCACATGTGGCCCGACACGGACCACAAAATAAACTAGTGCATATTCTACATAGCTTGTGTTGGGGCAATGCCAGGTGAAGTATATCTAAAATATTCCTTCAAAATGAATTTGAAGATGATCAAAAAAAGAAACACAAAAGTGTACCCCCAAAATAGGCATACTGCATACTGTCGTCTTAAGTTACTGCAGCTGTCCATAGTACTCCATAGTGGCAAAGCTGATGTAAACATTACCATTCTTTCTCCCAATGAAGGTTGCAGGTTAACGAAACAGAAATTTGCATGCTGTGAATCTATTATCCATTACCCTGCAAGGTCTTTTTACTTGTGAACTTTTCCCTACCTCACACAGAACCCTTTACACCACTGGGACCCTGTTGGTGGCGACATCCAGTGCAGGTGAATCATTTGGATCGTGTGCAAAATAAAAGTCACTTTCCCATGTCAACAAATCTCACAGATCTCTATTTCTCTTTTCCCTTTCACACATTGTCTACTCTCTTTCGCTCTCTCTCTCTCTCTCTCTCACACACACACACACACACACACACACACACACACACACACACACACACACACACACAGCACTGTCCACCTTGCTCTTCCCAGCTCTGTCCTTCATTGCTGTCGGTGGCATTTTGTTGCTCATAACAAATATGCAGGTATGAATTTTTGCTTCTGTTGCTTTACACTATTCATCTCTGTAACTGTGAATCAAACCTATTGCTATTCTGCTAAAAGCAACCTAACCCCCACCTCTCTGAACACATCTAGGTGGGGAACCTCTTTGGCACACATCGCTCTACCATCATCACCCTCTACAATGGTGCCTTTGATTCTTCCTCTGCCATCTTTTTTATTATCAAGGTACCTGCAGTTTGAACGTTTGAACTATAGTATAAATGCTACACATTTAACATCACGATGTAGAAACTCCTCATTTCACTCATTTTCAACAAGTGTTGGCTACCCAAGAAGGTGAGAAGGTCCCTTCTTCCTGTGACCTAGCTTTACATTGTGCAAAACCAGGCACTCCGGGTTTGCATCAGCAATATCAGAGTCTGGGTAAAACAAAATGAGTTTGAAGGTCTAATTTAAAGAGTTGCTTTAAAGCATGAATGAGTTAATAGAAATTGTGGCATTCTAGGAATTACTGAGAAATTGGGGTTTTATTGATTTGAGATGGTCGTTTCCATCACCAAAATGTAAACAAAAACATTTTCTTGTTAATGTTGGTCATATGATTACTCTCATTCCATAAAGGTGCTGTTTGAAGGTGGGATTTCTCTGCGTCTCTCCTTCCTTGTCATTTCTGCATGCAGTGTCATCCATTTCCTTCGCACCATCTTTCTCATGCCCATAACACACATTCCTCATCCCATCCCAGAGGGCTACGCATATGGGTGAGAGAAACCATAACTTCCACACTAGCAGATGCAGTCAGCCACAGTGGGTGTAGTCTGAACACCATGCTGTACCCTGCTTTAGATGTTCCCTTTGACTTGCGGTGAACTTGAATAATCAAACGATGCCCAAATCTATAATCCCTTTGTTTATGTTGAACTCATGTTAAAAAATAATAAGAACGATCAACCTATGTAATGAGCTGAGTGAACCCCTTTTCTCCTGTCCTGAGGAGTGAGTCAAGGGGGCAGCAGGGCAGACTAAAGCTCAAACTGATAGGTAAAACAAGACTGCTGAGACCAGACTGTTGTACCTATAGGTCTAGATTATCTCTGCAGGGCTTCATGGTTCCTACTGACCGTAGTATCACTGTGTTGATTGAACAGAGTCAGCTGTGGAAAGTCCAATAGCTACAATGTGGAGGAGTATGAGAGCTCCCGAGCAGTTGAGCAGTCAGGGGGAGCCAAGGGACAGAGGGAGATGGATGAACTTTCATCACAGCTAGAGGATGGACACCGGCCTCGGGACACTCCAGAGGAAGGTAGTGGTTGGCCATTATGGCTACCAGCTAGCTACAGTACATGTAAGAATGTGAATGGAAACGTATATACGGAAAGTACTGTCTCTTTTGTGTTGGCAGAACCAAGTTTCCGGTCCTGCTTCCTTTCCTGGTTCTTCTTTTGGCACCTGCTGTGGCTCTCTGTCATGCAGCTCCGCCACTACCTCTTCATTGGCACCTTGAACCCAATGCTCAACCGCCTGGCCAACCAAGACCCCACCCTGGGTGAGCAAAACATTATCCAATATGAATAAATATGCGAAATATGAATAATTCATGTGAAACAGCGCATGTTAAAGTGTGCCATTATGGACACTTAAATCACTGTGCCTCCAGGCTCAGTGTCTTATTTGTCCCTATTTGTTTTCCAGTGAGTCAGTACACCAACGCCTTCGCCTTCACTCAGTTGTTTGGAGTTCTATGTGCTCCTTGGAATGGCCTCCTCATGGATAGACACAAGGGCAAGCCATTGCCATCAGGTGAGCATTAAACCTACATGTACTGCATGAATCAATAGATTAAAAGGTAGATACATCTTGATATGGCTAAAGTCGAAGTCGATATGGCGAAGTCTTCAAGGCTAAACACACACCAAGCTGATGTTTAGGTGGTGAATATACTGTAGCATCATAACATTCGCCTCAGCTAACCCTCTTCTTCCTGTGTTTTTTTCCCTGCAGGAATGACGGATAGGGAGGCCGACCTTCGCTCCGCTGTCCTCTCCCTCTTCCTCACCTCCCTCCAGTGCCTGCTGTTCTCTATCTGTGCCACGTCCCCTCTTCTCCCTCTCCAGTACCTCACCTTCATTCTGCAGGTCGTCAACCGATCCTTCCTGTATGGTGGAAATGCCGCCTTTATCAGTATCGCGTGAGTAATTAAGTATAGTGGGGCCTCACTTTTCCACATCTCTCTGAATGGAACAGTCGGCTCAAAATGCAAACTCAGCATGCATGGTTCACAGTCACACTACACTTCAATTGTAAACATGTCAGCAGATACACAATTATTTCGGTATTTTGCTCCAAGGGGAACTGAGTGACCTTTGTTATACTTCAGGGCCCAGTCTCCTGATAACAACGAAGACACAGTCTTACGAGGGTTTTCTACGATTCATCTTACGATCGTTCGTTTAGTTTTTCCGACTGTTTCCCGAACATGGTCGTAGCGTGAACGTGCGTGCACTGCTCTTAAGATGCTCTTAAGGGGAGCTGTCCATGTTAATATTCTGAAATATCCTCTAATTTGATGGTGATGTCAGGTGACTGCACGCCACAGCTATAGGGCTACCATTTAAACTTCGGATCTACACATTATGCACAAATAGGCTGACACCAGACATAATTTCACTGCATTTCTTACTTCCAGTAACTATATGCATGTGACAATAAACTTCCTTGTATCCTTGTATTAATTCACATCAATACGAAAATAGGAAAACTTTGACATCCGCATGTAAGCTTCCCAAGTAGGCTATATACCACACACAGACATAAATAATAATTATTTAAGATTAGATTGTTGCACCGTTTATGTCTGTGTCACTTAAGAAGAAAGAGGTCGAGTAAGAAAATAAGAAAATGTGTTAAATAACATATAAGATTTTGACGCAGCACAGACTAATCCACAGGTTCCTTTCTCTGCTTTTACCTCATAGGCCTAATAAAATATAGATAGATAGATAGATAGATAGATAGATAGATAGATAGATAGATACTTTATTGACTTCAAGATATAGATTATAGAAAATATATAAGATTATAAAAAATATAGCCTTCACTTAGCAAAGATAATGGCAAACTATTCTGGCAACGTCTTGTTTCATAACTTGATTGCATTTTTGTCCGCTTTTAATCACATTATTATGACCAATAAATGTATGCTATTTTGCACACTAAAATCTGATTCATCACAAGTAAATACAATAAAGAATGGGAACATCAGTTGGTTAATGTATTCTAAGTTGTAATTCCTCTGTATGTCCTGTTGGTGACCTCAGTGAGAAGTACCTGTTAAGACGCTCAGCCTGTAACGAGAACTCTGGAGCACTAGATCTACAAGTGTTTTCACGACGCGCTTAAGCTACGATGGTTTCGGGAAACAGTCGGCAAATATTAAGACGTTCGTAAAAGGGACTTTACGGTGCTCTTGGGCTTACGATGCTTTCGGGGAACTGGGCCCAGATCAACATGACCTTAATTACCCACAGGTTCCCAGGCCAACATTTTGGGAAGTTGTATGGCTTGGTGATGTCACTATCTGCTGTAGTGTCGCTACTTCAGTACCCCTGCTTCGCCCTGGTTAAAGCACTAGATGGGGATCCATTATATGTAAGTGTTATGCTTTTCTACAATGTATACAGATGTAGAATGTCATTAATGCATTTTAGAGAAAAAAAGAATGAATACATGTTATACTAAATGGATTTTAAAGATAGGAACTGTGAGCAGATGTTGTTTAGAGAAGCAGGTTCTTGTTTAGTTGCATGTTTCCAAGTAGGGTTGAGCAAATCTTCTCAAGGTAGAGAAGGTTTGACCTCCACATAGGTCAAATCTCTTTCTCTATTCAAACATGTCTGCCTTAAATCAATTAGTTACAGACCTCAGTATCTTTCAGCCACATTGCTTGATAACAGCCCTTTTCACCCTTTTACTCTCTCTCTTTTTCTTTCTTTCTCTCTCTCTCTCTCTTTATTTCTTTCTCTCTCTTTCTCTCTCTCTCTCTCTGACCCTCCCACCTCCCTCTCTCCAGGTCAACATTGCCTTGACTCTCCTCACTTTACTGGCTTTTATCCATCCCCTGTACATCTACATCCACTGCAGGAGACTGGCAAATGAGAGAGAGACATTCTCGGACATTCCTTTGAGGGAGGCCAGTCTCTAGAGGGGATTAAAATCCTGGTAGTCTGACCAGCTCAAACCAGCTGTGAGAGTTTTTGGTCTAAAATCAGCAAGCTACTACCTAAAAGGCAAAATTTGCATACTGATAAAGCATTGATGAAAGCATGCTAGCTGGTGTCCTCTTGGTAATATAGTTGGCAATGCCAAGCTGTGTTAGCTTGTCTTACATTTTTGCAGGTACCACATCTACATGGTAAGCAAGCCTAAGGGACAAGTAGGAACGACGGCCTAGTTATCTGTACTTCACATAAGCATATAACATCAAAATGAACCTGAAGATGATACTAAAATTAGTTGCCTATAAAATGTACACAAGAATGCAATACATTCCAGCATGCTGTTGTATTCAATATGTGAATACGAAAAAAAAAAAATCATTTTAGCATAGTTTTTTAACAGCTGTTCTCAATTGTTTTGTTTTTATATATATATTAGTATTTTCAATCTTTTAGATGTGCTGGTTACATGTGTCTCAGGTCTGTCAAGCATATTTGAATGCAAATTGGCTATAGGCTGCTGCTGCACAGCATATTAAAGCTGATTTTCTGTTATATTGCCAATCTGGACTTCACCTGTGTTACATTTGTACAAAACCAAACAAAATTAATAAAAAATATGTAAAATACAGAAACCTTGTCATTATATTAACATTAAACTGATTTCACTCCAGATGTTAGCATTATAATGTCAGTGTATTTTTGTGTACTCCGTGTATTTACATGACCATAAAGTTTAATTGTAATTTTGCTTATTTACAATCTAAAAGAAGTTAGCATTTGATCATTGAAACATAAGTGTAACTGAGTTTCGGGCATTCATAGTTGTGAACTCTTTACCAGTGGAGACATAATTCAACCCTGGAGGTTAGACCCTTTAACTACCACTAGAGGGAAGCCAACACACCCGAGAAGCAGATTCTAAATAGCAAGATATTTCATGAGGAGCCACTTCAGGGAACCCAGATCGCACGATCGCAGCGGGGAGGTTTCAGGTACATTTTTAGCATTTTTGAGCATTCTTGAGCTGCAAATGTTTGAAATGTGTAAGTTTGAAAAGGCTCATGGGTAAAATATGTACACACTCTGGAAAAATCCTTATCTAAAGAGTTTTAGACCATGTCTAACCACGACGTGACTCATAGTCATACAACATATCATTTTGAGTAAAATAAACTAACAGAAAATCCAAAAAAGGCAAAGGTACCTTGGTGGAAATTTGGTGGGTATGTAGCCCCACTAGACTTTTACGAAAAAATTCCCCCCCCCGTGCTGGGCCCCCCGAACCGCAAAAAAAGCAGTTTTTCCTAAATAACCTGAACCGTGGCACTGAGGATGAAGAATCTTTTATGGTATGTTGGTCTCAAGGGCTCACATCAATCTGGCCCATAATCACTCATTTGTGATTTGCACCCCCCCCCCCCCCCCCCCCCCCCCGGTAAAAAAATAAAAAATGCAATATATTTAATCGCCCCTATCTTCAGTTAAGATGTTCAGAACTGCACCAAATTTTATGTGTATGATTGACCTGGCATTCTCTGGGGGTATGCCAAGTTTCGTAGAATTTCATCCATGGGGGGGGGGGGGGTCTAAATAAATTAGGTTATGTGTACATTTAGTGACTGTACACTCATTGGCCTATAGATGGCGGTGCACACATATACACATGCACACACACACAAGGCACCCACATACTATCGGTATTAGAACGGCCGATACATAATTACAAATTCAGTAGGATTAAAAGAAAGCCAAAATAAATATTCATCATCATCATCATGGCTGCATTTCCAGTATTGGCGATAAGTAGTCGTTTGTCCACTAGATGGCGCATGTAATTGTATCTTTCGACTGTCATTTGTTGCACGTGCTACAAAAATCATTCTGTGCAATGGAAGATTTACCAACGTTACACCGGTCTGATACAGTTTTGCCTATACATGCATGAGACTGAGACGCCTGTTTATTTTGTTTTAAGTGCGTGCAGGGTGTGAGAGGGGAATCTTGAGTGCTGAGGAGTGAATGAGTGCAAATTCAGTATAGTGTAAATTCAGAGTTGGGAAATGTTTGAGAGTGCTGAGGAGTGAATGTGTGCAAAGTCAGTATAGTGTGAGTTCAGAGTTCGGATGGCCTGGGGATAAAAACTTCTCCTGAGTCTCTCAGTTCTGGCTTTCCCAGATAGCAATTTCCTTTGGGCCGGATCCGCATAAAAGCCTTTAGATCCGCCTGTAGCGGACATACGGTATCTGACTGTGGGCCAGGTCTACTCCTGATACAGGTTTCAGCTCTGCTAGCAATGCTGTTTTATCACTGGTTTACAGATTTGTCCCAGGTCCAATTTCCGCAACTCAACTGGAAGTCAGGAGATGCGTTTAAAATACAAAACACTGATTTGGCCCAAACCTGTGATACGGATATGAGCCGAAGGACCGTTTTTTCACAGCAGACCCAGGTGGTAATGATATTAATTAAGGTGCTGATTCTGCTAAATTGACTGTCCTTTCCCTACTTCATTGTCAACTGGCTGCTAAAGAAAGGTATTTTGGAATGACACAAATTTAGAAACCATGGGGGTGCACTATGTTCCCATGGCCACTTCATTTCTACAGTAAGGCTGGAAAAGAAGATATAGTTGGCTCAATATTGATCATATGTTCGTTTCATTATTTTTATTATTACCTAGCAGTGGTAAAAGTAGTCAATTGTTGTTTGTGTCAGATCTAACAGTGCTATGAAACAACCCCATAATCTTGCCACGCATGCAGAAGTCCAAGCAGTAATGTTAATCAAGGATCTTTGGTTTGCTCACTATCAATCTTTTGACATGATTTGCCAGCCTGGGGTTGACTAGGACAGCCCAACTTTTCAAGGTAGTATCTGCTTTTTATCTCTGTTGGTTTATTCAGAGACAACAACAAGCAACCGAGCGATTGGTAACTTTACTATTATTTTCCAGCAACAACAACTAGCTTAACTTAAACAAAACAGCCATCACAATAACTATTTTGGAAAAACCAGTGATAACGTTAACAGGATCACTGATGATAAAAAACGAGTGTAATTGTGACTTAGGCTATTTGCAAAAAGGAATAAATGGCTAATGTTTATTTTGTGTTGTTTCAGATTGACCATGGAGATGACTGAGGAAGACAGCCTGAATGTCGAGGGGAACAGTGGAATTAACACGACTTAAACTTTGTCTGGAATGGCACTTCTACAGGCAGGTTGTTGAATAAAAAAAATAATAAGACACTTATGTGTAAAGTTTTTTTACCCCCCTTGTGTTTGTAGCCTAGCTTATGTTTATCAGTTGAGCTGTTGGGAAAACGTTACGAACTTTAGCCTGGGTGAACCTATAACGAACCTGTTAGCAAATGTGTAGCAAACAGATTTTTCAGGATAATTAGCCCTAATTACCAATCACATTTCACATGTCAAATAAAGCCGGCTGATGTCTGATAAACGGGTCCGTACCACACACAATAAGCGGACCCGTATTGCATATGATAAACAGATCTGGAACACGTCAGTAACACAGACTACCATACGGAACTGGGCCAGTCTTAGCCCTTATTGGTACCAGATCCGTCAAACGGATCCAGACCAATTTTGGACCGATGTGCGTTTGGACGCCGGATCAGGTCCATTATGCAGATCCGTGCCGGACGTTGTGGTAGGTGTGGCCCAGTTCCGTCCCAGTGTATGTTTGCTATCTGGGTTGTGACTACATAGGCGTCTTCTTGATTTCAGCGGTAGGAATAATCCATTGTTAGGATGAGAAGAGTCCTTCAGAATCTTTTGGGCTCTTACTCTTCTGGAATAGATATCTTGTAGAGCAGGGAGTTGAGTTCTTATAGTACGTTCAGCTGAGCGCACTACTCTCTGCAGAGTACTACAATCTCTAACTGTGGAGTTCCCATACCAGATGATGATGCTACCAGTTAGAACACTCTCAACCGCTGAAGTGTAGAAGGCCTTCATGATGGATGTAGAAACTTTGAATTTCCTTAGCTGACGAAGTAAGTAGAGTCGTTGTCTGGACTTCTTCAGAACATATTGAGTGTTAACAGTCCATGTTAAGTCTTCAGTAATGTGGACACCAAGGTATTTAAAACTTGTGACTCTCTCTACAGGTTGCCCGCTGATCATAAGTGGGGTGTAACTGTAGTTCTGCTGCTTCCTTCTGTAATCCACTACCATTTCCTTGGTTTTATTGATATTTAGTGTCAAGCTGTTAGATTGACGCCACTGTGCCACCTCATCAACCTGATCCAAGTAGAGCTGTTCATTGTTGTTACTAATCAGGCCCAAGATCACTGTGTCATCTGCAAACTTGATGATAGAGGTATGACTACTGTTGGCTTTGCAGTCATGTGTGTAGATGTTGTACAGCAGTGGACTCAAAACACAGCCTTGGGGAGCACCAGTGCTGATGGTTAATGAGTCAGATGTCAGACCCCCCACTCTAACCACTTGTGAACGGTTGGTGAGGAAGTCAAATGTCCAGTGACACAGGGTGGTGTTCAGTCCTAAGGCCTTCATCTTTGTGACCAAGGTGAGAGGTACTATCGTGTTGAATGCTGAACTAAAGTCAATGAACAGCATCCTCACATAATTCCCATTCCCCTCCTCCAGGTGAGTTAAGGTGGTGTGCATGAGGTTTGAGATGGCATCTCTAGACCTGTTGGCTCTGTAAGCAAATTGGAGGGGGTCGAAGGAGGCAGGGAGGGATGAGCAGATAATGTTTTTCACAAGCTTCTCAAAACACTTCATCACTGTAGACGTCAGGGCTACTGGGCGGTAGTCATTCAGACATGATGGACTTTTGTTTTTCGGTACTGGAACAATAACAGACTGCTTGAGGCAAGTAGGAACTATCTCTTGAGCCAATGATGTGTTAAAGATATAAGTGAACACAGGAGCTAACTGAGCAGCGCAGGATTTCAAAACCCTGTTAGAAATTCCATCCGGTCCAGCAGCTTTTCTACAATTAACCCTCCTAAAGGCATTGCTCACATCAACCTCAGAGACACAGAAAGGTGCATCCTCATTTGCTTCACATGCTGCAGCTAGTGCAAGATTGTGTGATTCTGTGTTTTTCATGTCAAAGCGAGCATAAAAAGCATTAAGTTCATCAGGGAGGGCTTTACTCACATTCATCATAGGAGGGGACTTTCTTTCAAAGCCAGTGATGGTTCGTTATGACCTTAACCCTATCCCAACATTTTCATTGGACTATATTTAAAGCTGTCACATAGAATTTATTGA
Source organism: Alosa sapidissima (assembly GCF_018492685.1). Classification (NCBI taxonomy): domain Eukaryota; kingdom Metazoa; phylum Chordata; class Actinopteri; order Clupeiformes; family Clupeidae; genus Alosa; species Alosa sapidissima. The sequence goes on from NC_055957.1 coordinate 42,100,251, forward strand.
AAAAGGTGAAATGTTGTGAAATGCCCAGTCAAGACAGTTGAAGTGCAAATATGACATCATACACAGACTCACACTGATTTGGTAGTTTATTTAAGGTAATCATTAAGTAAAGTATATTGAACATCTTAAATCCTCCCGTACCACTTCATTTGAACTCTTCTTCATAAGACTCAAGCAAGCGACATAAGCAGGTCAGAATGATATTTAGAGATTTCAGAACATTTTCATGACAATCACACCATTTAGTAATAACAGTGCTATGATAGCTTATTATCACATGATATGGGCTTTTGTGGCATCAAACACCAGCAGCTCTCATGACAGTTACTGATAGTGTACATGGCACTGTTATGGCATTTAACAATAACTGTCATGATAATATTAAAATGGACATGGTCATAATTGTTATGACAATGGTCATAATTGTTATGATGGGTGGTTCAAGTGAAGTGCTACCCACCCTCACCCAACCCCTTATATAAAGTTGTCACTATAGTTTATGTGTGGCACAAAACATGAGTAATAACATGCGTATGTACATCTCTCACAAGGTCCGGCAAAATTGTATGACCACTCACTTCAGAGATGACCACAGCTGTTTTCAATCTTTTTCAGACATATGTCATTTTCTGACAGAGATAAAATGCAGGCCAAACCGTTCATTTACATAATAGAGAGTACAAAAAGAATTTAAAACCGTATTTACAGAATATTTCTTTTTGATATCAACACAGGGTGAGAGTGCTAGAAAAATAAAAACAACATGAATTTGTACATAAAACAACATAACAGGTTTGACACTATACGGTAACCCTTAACTGGGCAATCACATTAGTTCTGATTGGTTCCTTCATGATGTCCTCACCTCTCTCACTTGGCTTCACACAGTTGTGTGTGAATACTAGCGGGACATCATTCGGACAAATTCTGTGGATGAAGAGTAAGAAGATGTTGTATATTTCTGCTAGCTTTCTCTCTATCCATGTCTCTAACACACACACACACACAGACACACACACACCTTCAAAGTCGACCAGGCCATCACCGTTGAGGTCTACATCTCTGAGGATTTCGTCGATCTCTCTCTGATTCAGCTGCTCTCCCATCAGCTTCTTCATGGCTTCCCTGAGCTCTGCCAGGCTGATCTGACCATCTCCATTGGAGTCAAACTATCAGAGAGATAGGGAGAAAGACAAAAACAAACAAAGAGAGAGAGAGAGAGAGTTTGAGCAAGAGCTGAAGTTTAACCCTGCAAGGTGTTTATATTTTTGTTATACTCAGCCAATGTCCCTAGGTCTGGTGGACCCACCACATTACAGTTTTTCACAATTGCTAAAACAATTTTTTTGAAACGTTCCACCCTTTTCTCAAAAATGTAAACACAAACCCGAATCTCAAACTACATTCACAAAACCCGAACAACTCTTCACAACTCCTCAACAACAATCGCCTCAAAACCAAACACTGTCTTCAGATCATCTCACAAAGCAGTCAAAATGAAAACACTACTGAGCAGTCATTACACACTATATGTGTATACATAAAAAAAAAAAAGGAAAACACTGTGTTCATGGCAGCTCATTTAGCTCCAGGAGAAATTGTCATTCTTTACAATACAGTACATTTTTCATTTAAAAAACAAAACAAAAGAAAGTAAAACGATTTCATAACTCGGTGGATTCAACATTTACTGAAAATCCAGTAAAATTAGTATTGATTATTGAGAATGGGGGGTTGTGTATGCAGTTTTGAAAAAGGTTTTGGAAGGTTTCAAAAAATAGATAGATAGATCCATAGATAGATAGATCGATAGAAAATGTGTTTCAAAATGTGTAGCAATTGTGATTTGACATACATAAATGGTACATAATGAGAAATAACATTTGTAACAGAATCAAGGCTTAATGTGTAGAGGTGACCAACTTCTCTGAAAGCATCCCTCAACTCTTTCACTCCGATCATGTCTGCTGTCTCAGCCAGCATCTTGGGGCCCATTAGATCCACAAAGTCCTCAAAGTCCACTCTACCACCACCTGGAGGACAGGAGTAATCACTGCATGAGTCAGGAGGTGCTAAGCTGTCAGCAACCAACTTTTGAAAACACTGAAATGTATTGTATAAACAAATAGCTACATTTAAGGCCATGTGAACAGAGCATTGCTAAAATTTAATTCAGTAGAAGAAAATATGTTTGGAAAGTTATTGGATAAATGATTTGGATCAGACATAGTGGTCTATAACAGTTTAGAAACCTAAATTATGAACAGAGTTTTCCAAAGTGGTTCGCTTTGAGAAGATGAAACTCTTAATAGACAGTAAAATTTAAGAAAAGCTGTGTGACGCACAGATTTGCTGGCTCAGTTCGATCAGCTCCATCTCTGTGGGCATGTATCCCATGGTCCGCATGCACTCGCCCAGGTCTTTACAGCTGATGAAGCCGTCCTTGTCCTTATCGAACTCGGTGAAGGCCTCCCTTAGCTCTGATCAAGGATGGAGCAGGGGACAGAGAGCAGAGAAACAAAAGTTTAACATTGTTTGGTTTTCTTGCAATGGTCAAGGGATTGAATGCTGGTATTGTTTTATACCATTAGAATACCAATTTTATTGATAGTGCTATGAAAAGAATACCCAAATGAAAAGGAATAAAACATTCACAATGATATGGTGGAATAAAAAACATTCACAATGATATGGTGGAATAAAAAACATTCACAATGATATGGTGGAATAAAAAACAGAGGCAAGGAGGGAACAGGGTTCAGTTTAAGGAAATAGGTTAATGTGCTGACTTGGTTGGTTAATCAGGGGGGGGCGTATTAGGGGAGGTGGGACCTCTTAAGTCAGTAGGTACATAAGATAGGGACACACATCAAGTCACTTGGTGTGACGTCTGCATATCTGTACCTTCCATCTCCTCAGGCCGCAGATCCCTGTCCTGCAGTGTCCCAGTTTACAGAGAGACACATAGAAAAGCTGATGGTGAGGCAGAAGACAGAGACACATACCCTGGCATTTCATATGAGACAACACTACAAACCTCACCACAAAGCAACACAGACAGACAAACACAGATAGTCACACACACACACAAACACACACACACACACACACACACACACACACACACACACACACACACACACTGAAGCACTTGAAAGTCAGACAAAAGCACAAAAGATGTTCAGATAAAGATGAATGTACAATACAAGATTCAGAATGAACACTATTTAACGAAAAGCATTGAGGACCAGATGTACCGGTATGTACATTTGCGAATGTAGTGTTATCAGCGCCATGGCCAAACCGCAGAAAGCAAACGCAGTGGATCTTCAGTTTACATGCTATTTATCATACCTGTAGCTCATCGGGTAATCAGCGCCTTTCTCTGAGCCCTATAGCAATTTGCGAACGTTCACAACGGAACACATCCTACAAAGGAGCAAAACTGGTGCTATGAATAGCAGTTCTGTTGTCTTTGAACATTTCTCTTACTGACGCATTTAACCGCAATTTGTATTAACACCTGCTTTTACAAGGCGGTTCACCATAAAACAGACGTGCTCTTTCATGGGTAGTTTTGGTACATACTGGGGAATACCTAATTAGGCGCACTTTTTTACATGAAACTCCCACTTTCCCCTGACCAACCTATGAATGCATACGCATGACACGCCTACATATCACACCATGTTTTTATGGGCACGTTGCGAAGAAAATATGCCTCAAGTGGGCGCAAAAGCGTTAGTACATCTGGCCCTAAGTATACTAAAAATGTCAATCATGATAGACGGCATTTAAAAATGAACTCAGTATGTTGATGTGTTTAAGATCGGAAGATTGCCAAATGGAGACGAGCAATCGCTTGGATAGTTTTTTTTTTTTTTTATATGGACAGTCAGTCCATCCCAACAATCTGTTATCATATCAATGCCCAAAACAAACTCACAAAAATAGTTTCAAAAGTCAATACTTTAAATAGGATATTATGGAATCAAGGTCTTCACTAATGACAGGCTGACTTAGGAGAAAGAGTCTCGATTTAGATTAATATCTTCTGTGCAGGCATGTTCCCTGTTGGCGTTGGCCAAATAGGGTGTACTATCAGGGTCAGGAGTTACTACTACGCTGACCAGATTAAAAAAATCTCAAGTAAGGTTGCCAGGCAACAAAAAGAGATCAAGGAGAATCTGGTTTTGATCATTTTGATTCTCTCTCTCTCTCTTTCGCTCTCTCTCTCTGTCTCTCAAAATTTACACATTCATTAACTCTATAATAATCTGTTACCACCTCCATCCACTGTTTGATTTACTCCAATTAAATGAACCAAAAAACAGTACATTGGTCTGGCATTATCTTCACTATCACCATAAATCACATGACAGATGTGCTAATTCCAATATCTGTGTGCCACGATAAATAAAGCAGGCTTGGAATAATGCTGCACAGAAGTGGGCTGGAGAATATCGGGCCCATAGACAAGGGAGGAAGATTATATCATCACACTAAAATATAAATCACTAAGCGTATCTACTTTCTTTTCACTAGCACTTAATTTTATCATCTGCTGGTACCTTATATGTTCTCTGAACAGCTAGACAGGCAACAGACAGACGGACAGAGATTGATAGAAAATGAGCGATAAAGACAGACATGAGAAATAACACAATATGGCGGGGGAGTCTCCGGAGAGAAGCTGGAGTGGAGTGGATCCATATTCATGTCAACAGGATTCTGGGATTATCAGTCAGATGTGGATAAATATGAAATGTTAAAAGTGATTGCATTTATCTCACTCTCTGTTCCATATCGAATTGTGTATTATCATGTAATCTCACTGTATGTGTGTTAAAAAAATGTGTTACAGTTTACAGTGAAGAACAGTGAGACTCTCCATCAGTGAATACTGCTGCTGATGGTTTACTGGTGGACTGTAGATTTCAACAAAAAACACTGTTTTCAATAATGGTCAGTAGATATGAGTGATATAGACTCTGTGGGCCATAATTTAAATGGTGATAAAAGTTTGAAATCTAACTATAGCTAATTTAAAAGCACCCTGTTTGACCTTAACTTAATGTTTCCAAAATCCGAAATCGAAACACAAAATAACTGCTAGGCCACAGGAATTCTGAGATCTTTTTCTACAGACTGCTGTCGGTGCATTCCTCTATTATATCGGAGTTATGGTCATACTTTGTTGCAAAAGACAAACATTTAGTTTGTTTATTATTGCGCTTCTCAACCAGACATGGACCCCAAGAGCAAATCTTGTTAAGGGTGCCTTTAACAATTAAGCAATTAAGCAAAATCTTTTTGCTAATTTGATACTGTACCATGAAGATGACTCAATGCTCCAACATTAGTGGGTCGGCTCAATGATCCCACAAGTCACACAATAGCTGTACTTTAATGGACACCTAACTTTGCACTTTGCATAAATTAGGGTCCAGTGTGTTAACGTTGCCATTTGAAAGGGTGAACCCTTAATAAAAAGTGTAATGAGATCAGCTTGTATCTCATTAGCTTGTAAGTTTGAATTGCATATATTAACTATCATAAGATCAAGACTCATGACTCAAATCATCACATTGCATTAGTAACAAATATTCACAAAACAAGAGATCAAGATGATACCACTATAAACAGTTTCAATCAAAATGTCCACCCAAAGCGTCTGTTTCCTATTGCCCTTTGAAGGTTGTCCTCTGCACTCACTTCAAGGACTCAAGGAGCTTTGTCTCAATTGAGAAACGGTGTGCTAATGGACAAGAGCAATTAGTGAAAGAAGGCATGATAGCCATGGTCAGGATATTGCACTGCGGCAACTGGTCCGCATCTAGCACCGTCGGGCAGCAGTTTAGTGTCATCAATCTGGGATAAGTGGGTCTCTGGTGACGCTCAGGGGAGCGCAGAGAATAAAACATCTAAATTGAAATCTCATGAAGCCAGCTGAGGTATCATTATTCAGCTTCACTTTCACTTACACACACATTTTTGTTTCTTGGTGAGTTTATGATGGTGCAGATATTAAAGCTGCCACAAAATTACTCCACCACCAGTAGAACATGCAGGCCATAATGCAACACTTGAAAAGTGTACAAGCTTGTCCGACTGCAGAGAGATAACAGAAGTTACTAGAATACTGTACAGGTATACACACACAATGCTCCCACTGCACGTCATTGCCACACCTTTGCAACATGCTATCCTAAGGATGTAACTTACTAACTCACTGAGATGGAAACAGCACCACAGAGTCCTCCAGTCACACCACATTGTGCATGAGTGTGAGGATGACGGATGATGTCATGGTGGAGAGATGGAGGAGAGGAGGGCTGTATGAGTGGATTAGATGGTCATGGTGGCTTTGCTGGGGACGATACAGAAAACGCAGTTCATGACAGCATAACTCCAACAGAGTGGAACTCGACATACCATGCCCACTGACAAGCCTGTTTTTTTTTTTTTTTTTCAAATTTTGAGTGTAAAGTGTTATGTGTGTGCTAAGAGAGTGGTTGACTGTGTATTGGAACACTATAAATCTGTTATTTAGCTGTTGTCTCTCCATGCAGCCCTGGCTCTGATTGAGAGCATGTGATGGCTGGGAGCAGTTCTGCATGTCTGTCTGTGTACATACGATTTGGGACTGGGCAAAGCCCTGTCTGAGGAAGATGCAGGCAGGCCCCACTATGTTGTGAAGCATGGTGCAGTTCTGGACCAGGGCGCAGAGCGGTTCGTCGAACGCCTTCTCACTCCCCAACTCGTCCTCCCCCTCCTCGTCTGCTTCTGGACCCCCAACGCCCCCCAGCATAGCGGCGGCTAGTGGTGCCCCACTCCTCTGTTGGGGCAGTTGCACTGACCCCTTAGAGAGGGACCAGGCAGTTAACAACCAGTGTTCCACACAAAATTCTTTTAACAGCTCAGTATAGCTGTCAGTCAAGTTTTTTTCAGTTCATTTGACAAACTGCAGCTCAGTGGCATAAATGCATTGTAATGCAATAAATATGTAGCATTGTAAAACTTAAAAATGCATCTGAATTCATGAAACATTCATCAGTTTTACTGGTGCAGTATCATCAATCAACAAAGAAGTCATGAGAATGAGAATAATTGTTTTTTTGATCGTAGATAATAGTGCCATTTCAAGACATTTGGCTACTGAATGCTCAGTTCTTCAATCACAGCCAATGCAATACCTGAATAAGCCAAGTACACATGCGAAAGCACAACTTATAGCTTGTGATAAAACAACACAAAAGCTTTGTCTCTTACCTTCTTCATTTTGTCTCTCTTGGAAGGCTTTGTTCCCATTACCTTTCTCAACTCTCTTCCCCAGGCTCTGGCTCTTCGCCCCTTTCTCTTTTCTGCACCTCCCTCCTCTCTCTCTCTCTCTCTCTCTCTCTCTCTCTCTCTCTTCTCCCCCTTGGACTTGCCTCTTCTTACCCCCCTCTGCAGTCGTCGGATGTTACATAAACTTTTATGACAAGTCTTCCAGCAGCCCAATCAAATATCCCAAGAGGCCAAGCTGCTTAAGTGTGGCTGCTGGATAATCGAATAAACACTAACAGTAGTAGTGTTAAGTCAGGCGCTTCCCTCTCAGCTGGACTCTGAGCATGGGACGCCACACACCCCAGGTCTGGCTGCAGCTGGACTGCGTGCAGGCTCCCTATATCTTTGCCTTGGTGTCAGCGCTGGGATGTGCTTTGCTGAGGTGGAGCAACAGCCATCTTCACAGTTTGCCTCAGTCCCTGCCAGCCCTCTGTCCCTCTATAGCAAGCGACATCCGATGCCCATTCTGCACTCACGGTTGCTCTCTGCTATCCTGACTCTGATGTACAGTATGGGCATCTGATGGGTCTTGTGCAGTATAATCTCAACAACCCACCCTCTCTCTCTCTCACACACACTATCTCTCTCTCTCTCTCTGTTGGACTACGTAAATGCCTATGCTGACAGGCAGAGGGGGAGAGAGGGAGAGAGAGCTAGCAAGTGGAGAGGTAGGGGGATGGGGGAATTAGGGCGACAGGCGGGTGGTGTTGGGTGGTGGATGGTGGTGGTGGTGGTGGATGTCTTTTTAATCCTCAGCATGTCAGATTACACAGGCAGTAAAATGGGGTTGGTTGCACTGGGCAGGCAGAGAGCAGAAATAAGAAAACGGATTGCATGAGCCGCACAAGCGAGCAGCACGGAGAGCCAGCAGAGCACTGTGGGAGAGGATGCTGGGCAGTGGGCTATAGGACAACATAGGTCACAGGTACTGTACAGGCACAGAATGGAAAAGGGATGGAGAAAGAGAAAAAGATTGAGTGAGAGAGAAAATGGCTTAGCTGGTGATAGCTTTAATACTGCAGGTGGGATATTAAAGTGTATTCTATATTTTATATGTTCCATGCCCCTGGCATCGCCCTGATCCTGCTGTACTCAGGCTGAGCGAGGGGGGATTGGACATGTTAAATGCACAATACATTAGCATAATAAAAAAGTACAGTTACATGTATGCTGCTTGCAGGGTTGGGTCAGATTACTTTGAAATGTAATCCATTACTGACTACAAATTACATGGCAATTTTTGTAATCAGTAACGTAATTAGTACCAAATACATGTAACATAATCTGATTACTTTAGGATTACTTTTAGATTGCTTCAATAAATATGTCCCTTAAGAAAAAGACACCACCAATGAATTGATGAAAGAATTCTCATTCTATTTTTCTCTTTATTATTTCATTACATCTAAGAAATCTCTTTGCTCTGAGTAAAGCATTCCTGTGTGAATTAACTGATTTTTTCCTCCAAAAATCTTAATGTAGCCCCTTGTTTTAGTGTTACCATTTACTTTTAAGGGTCACCAGGTCCCATTGTCTGAAAAACACCCAAAACTAATACATTTCTATAGCTATTCTCCACTTTGGGGGTGGTGTTTTGGTGGTTGAAATTTTCACCCCATCCCAAAATTTATCACTTAGTCATCATGGATGTGATCATGGATCACTATTCTCCAAACATGCACAACTCAGCTTAACCTTTATAAGGGCACACCTGGACAATGCATTTAGCTTTCGCTGGATTTTTTTGACCCAGGGACATGGCCTGAGATTGAATGACACCATGTCCATTTCAATTGTGGGGGTGAGAAAATTATTCCTTTGGGATGTTTTTCAACCAGGGGGACCTGGTGACTTTCTCAAAGTAAACGGTATCACTAAAACAAGAGGCTACATTAAGATTAGGAGGAAAAGACCAGGCAGTGTGCCGAGAGACCTGCCCCAATAGTAAATAAGTTAGTACGTAAGTATAGATACTCTTGAGCCCGTGAGGGAAATTTGGTCTCCCAATCCGTGAATTAGTGAAGCACACAGAGCACACAGTGAACACACAGTGAGATGAAGCACACAATGAGCACACAGTGAGGTGAAGCACACACCAACGGCACTTCAGCCGTGGATGTGGGCATGGGAGAGCAGTGCTCAACCACTTTCCGCGCCCACATTTTTTCTACTGGTCGGGGATCGAACCGGCAAGCCCGAAGCTTGTCAAATTAAAAGATAGCTAGGCTATAATAAAAAAGTTGCATTGTTTGCATGATAAAATGTAATCAGGTAATCCCCAACAATGTAACTGTAATCTGATTACACAATTTTTTTATTGTAATCTGGCCTGATTATAGTTACTTGATTGTTGTAATCTGATTACGTAATCAAGATTACATGTAATCCGTTACTACCCAACCCTGGCTGCTTGTTATAGAGTCTGTAAATATTACTTTGAAACTGAAGTGAAAACAACATCCAACCCCAGGACATGAGACCTGCTGAGGGACAGGATATGACCGTGGTCCCCAAACTTTTTCTTCTGAGGGCCAGCTCACTATGCCTGGCTCCAAGAGAGGGCCAGAGACTCGGAGTAGTTCTATATCAGTAACCATAAATAGCTTAGTGCTGTGAACAACAGCAGTCTACCTTAGTTAAATATTCTATTACATTTAATCATAGGCTATTGCAATTTAATACCATTGTTAGCTGTGTTTATATTGCCATCATGCCATATCAGTGTAAAATTAAATAATACTAATAAAAAAAACGTTTGCATTCCCAAAAGTATTAGCAGGGAGTCCCAAAAGTATATTTTATTAAAAATATGTGAACTCTGAATTCTGTGTCTTTGCATACACAGCTCAAGTTGTGACTATCCTACAAATAATTTAAAGTTCTCAAACTATGAGAATTTTATGAAGTGCTGAAGTGGTCTGAAATGACCACCATTCTAACTTTCAGTCACCTGATGAGAACTTTGTGAACTCTTTGTATGAACATTTGAACGAGTGAATAAAAAATAGAAATAATTATCCCAGAAAGTCCCAGAAATATGACTTGAATAGAAGTTAGTTAGTTATTAACAATTAATTGATAAACTTTTAAAATACTTTGAGCACTGATGCAGTCAGTCAGGCCTCTCACATTGTTTGCAGGTACTGTAGCCTACATTTCATTCCGTTTTCGATGGCAAACGCAAAACAGCACCAAAACAACCACCGGTGGACAAAAAGAGTATTACATGTGTACTGTTTGACTCGCCATAGAGAATAAATGGGGGAAATTGCGGAGGTTTTAGTTTGACGATGTTGTACTCCCGTGCGGGCCGGGTGCTATATACTACGTACATGTCTTGGGGGGCCACTCAAAATGAGGTGGTGGGCCGTATCCGGCCCGCGGGCCGTAGTTTGGGGACCACTGGGATATGACATGAGACAGGATAAAGTCAGGATAAGGAAAGCGCATAAGACCTGCTAGGGACAGGATAAAGTGCAGAAAGTCACGATAAGGGAAGCGACAGCTTTGCAGAAGCAGGACCAAAGACTCCAAAAGCACTCTCTCTCCCATCATGCTCTCTCTCTCTCTCTCTCCATCTCTCTGCCTGCTCCATGTAGTGACCACCACCAACAATAGGCACTGCAATATGAAGGACTGAGCAATCAACACCTTATTTCAACTTCCAGATAAGTCAGAGCTGGCAACTCACGCATTGACCATGATTCATTCGTCTGATTGGCTCCATGCGCTCTCACGCCAATCCAATGCTTGAGGGTTAGGAACTCTGTAAGTGATCACAGCCACAACACTGTACTGCCCCAGAAATTGATGTAGGCACTTCCCACTTTGCATCCCCTCTTAAATTATCCCTTACAGATGTAATGCCTTCCCACTAGTGGCTCTCCAGAGTCTTTTCCTAAGCAGGCCATAGAGATGAGAGATGAGATGAGCAGAGATATCTTGCAGAGATGAGCTTCTCTGCAAGATAAAGGCATTAGTTCACTAAGAACACCAACACCACTGTAAATTTGCCCTAATCCACCCCTACGCCACACTATACACCAGCCATACAGCAGCAGCTTTTATGATATCTCTGAAACACCCAGGGGACTTGTAGGGATGAGTATAGAACTGCAACGGTGCAGGACAGTTAGAGAGCTATTTTTGTGATCTGATGGCATTACAACATGGATTGTGGGATTTAGAAAAATGGTAAAGAATGCTATGTTATGAAAATCATTTATCTTGAGCAGGATCTGGAAAAAGGCTCAACAAGACTCACAAGAGAGAGCGACAGGCTGGGTTGGTCTGCACATCTGTGCCGGTCAGGGGCATTTCACATTATCACCCCAAACTGTTTATCTCTTCTGTTTTGGATTTTGAGCCACAGCATGGAGCTGAATTTGGCCCACTCTCAAACCTTTGTATAATCCATGCTGTTTGGTTGTTCTGGGAAAACGCGCAGAGATTTTGGAAGATAAGGGGAGGTCACAGAGGAATTGTTTTTGGTCAATTCTGAGACCCCAGTGGCACAAATGACGTAATTCACTGATGCTCTCATGCATCAAAACATTCTGTTGCAATATTACGAACATCCTTAGACACAATAATATAGCATGGACATAAAATGTTCCTACTTGCATATATCCAACTCCAAATCCAATTACATTTTCACTTAATCTCCAACCACTGAAGTGCAGGAGGTGCTCGATTGCTAGCCATTCTCCTCTCCTGAGCAAAGCGCTGTGCTTCTACTGCTGTAATAAATGCAGACTACCACTGAGTGGCAGCAAAGTGGTGCAAAACAATTCTATACGTCAATCATTTTTCATTTCATGTTTTGAATTTAGATCATGACCAAATGCTCCAGAATAAGTGAGACAAGTTTAAGGTATTTCTGAAGATGTGAGAGGGAAAGCAACTGCTGTCCTCCCTAATTCTTAACAATAAACATTCCACAAACCTTCAGCCAAGTTATACAGGAACGTCACAGAGTGAGCAGATTTTTAATTTTCTCAACACTGCCTCAGAAATCCCTCTCCAGATGCCATGTTGTCAATTAATCACTGCCCAAGGCCTCTGGGGTCAAACTGTATTTGGTCTTCATTCAAATATGAAGATTTGTCATCCAAATGACACAGCCAAAGCAGTGTTCAGTGAAAGAATGCTGTCTACTCTATAATGTCCAAAAGGCGTTTGTGACATTGTACCTATTGGAATCTTATAACCTATGTTTGATTGTATTACATCGACTTCAGTGGGATACAATGCGTACATTGCAAAATTGTAAAAAAGCAATGCAAAATTGGCTGGTGGCAGTCACAAATGCATAGCACGTTAAATACGGAATCCACAACAGTACAATATGCACTGCCATGTCTTTAACCAAAGAATCAACGCAACAAAAAGCATAATCAATAAAGCAGCCTTCATGAGCATATGCTTGCTTACATCTAACACTTAGACAGCCCAGGGACCATTCTCAGTATAAACAATTGGAGAATGATGACACTAAAGGCATTCAGGATCTTACCAACAAGGTTAATCATAGACTTAGAAAATATGCTCTACATTTTTGGCCTTTTTAGAATATAAATTGAAGACCATCTAGAACAGAAGCACTGAAACATACTGAAAGGTGTGTTTTGTTAGACCTTGTGGTGAAATCCCATGATTTAGGAAGAATACAGAATCATCTCTGGCAGGAATAGGCATGAAGTAATGGGGAAATGAGTAAAAGTTGAAATCAATATTTGAAACACAGTGTGTGAAATACTATTCTGCTTCATGAATAATTTATTAATTCATCACTCAGTTCTGGAGACACTTTTTTCCTGAGAAAGTGGTGTTCAGGCGAGTTTCTGATTTCCTCAGAACAAACCCACAAGACCCCAAGCAGTCTGGATTCAACAGCTGTTCTTCTACCGAAACGGCTCTTTCATCTGTGGCTGAAGCATTGAGGCCAAAATCATTTGGCCTCTGCTCAGTCATAGGTTTTGATTTTTCTTGACTTATCTGCTTGACTTATCTTGAGACGGTGAACCATGACATTCTCCTCTCTACATCATCTGAGCTGGGACTTTTTGGGGAAGCCCTTAAAGGATTTGCATCCTACTATTATGCTTAGAAAGGATCAGAGACACACAGAATACATTATACTGTTCACTCACACTACGACGCATGCGCACACACCTAAAATTACGCCACTGTTTCCATAACAACCAACACTGCTAGGCTCAAACTTCATAATAGTAGTTACCTTACTTCTATTTCTAACAGTATGTTAATAAGTTGGTTTTATTTATTATGTGTAGGCCTACACAACACGTACCTCAAAGGACATTCATTCAGCGAGTCTTGGCAATGACAGGTATCAAAGTCTCATGACCTCACCACAGGTGTGCCTCAGAGATCAGTAAGGCTTGTTCTTTTCTCTATTAACACCACTTCTTTGGTTGAGATCATTCGCTCCCACATGTTTGCTTATGACTGCCATGCAGCTGCCATGCAGCTACCATGAAGCTTCACCTTCCACCTTATCTCTGAACTTTTTTGTGTTTTCACCTAATACAGCTATTCCCCAAGTTCCCAACAGATTAACATCCAACTTGGCTCATCTTCACTGATCCCAACTAAATTGGCACGTAACTTGTGTGTCACAATTAATGACCGACTGACAAAATTTCTCTGAACTAGCCTCAATCACAAGTCATGTTGGTTTATCTCTCCCAATACCTTATTGTTGCAAAACATATCAATGGAACTGGTTACAGATATTTCAAAACTTCAGAATCTCCCAGTAAGCAGCAATGGGGGCCATTATCTGCAAGTGGAAGGAATTGTCATGAATCGTCCAGGACCTTCCAGATCCTGAGCCGGGTTTTCCTGTACCTACCTGGCTGGCGCCACTTTTAAGGTGCTCCATTCCCAGGTGGTCAACTCCATGCCATGTTTTGCTGCTAACCTACTGCATCTCCTGTCTCCCTGGTCTGCTGCTCAGCACACCTGTGTCTGATTACTTAATCAGGCACAGTATTTAGGCTGGGCTCTTGGAATCCTTCAGTGCGGAGTTATCTTGCTATGTCATCTGGATGTTACTGCTGCTCTGCTGCTCTGCTGCTCTGCTGCTCTGCTGCTCTGCTGCTCTGCTGCTCTGCTGCTCTGCTGCTCTGCTGCTCTGCTGCTCTGCTGCTCTGCTGCTCTGCTGCTCTGCTGCTCTGCTGCTCTGGAATTACGTTTTGACCTTTTTGGACTGAACTTGGTTACTGAACTTTGGACTGATCTCTGACCATGATTTTGGATTGTTTGCCCTGGACCGTGTGTGTTGTGCTCACTCTTGGACTTTCAATTGTGCTCTGCCATTGCCTGCTGTTTACTTGAAGCAGTTCTTGTTTTCCACTGAACATTAAACACAGTTTAACCGTTACCATTTTTGCTTCTGTCCTACTTCGGGGTCCAACCAGTACCTCTGGCCTACTGGCCGTAACAGGAATATCACTCCATCATCATAACCGGCCATGCACAGGAGCTCCTCGCAAGATTTCTGACCAGGGAGTCAGAAGGATAGTCAGAAGAGTAGCCTAGAGCCAAGGAAAATCATAGGGACTTTACTCTACCACCATGGCCTCTATGCACGCTCACCCTGGACAATTACTGAAGAAAAACATGTTGAAGCTAGTTTAAAGTTTGCTACACAACATTTGGACAAGTCTATGAAATATTGAGAGAATGTAGTCTGGTCAGACAAGGGCAAAATTGAACTTTTTGCCTGTAATATACACACCATGTATGGAAGAGATGGCACTGCACATCACCCTAAAAATAGTATACCAACAGTGTTTGGAGGTGGAGGTTTTTCATTTCTGGCAGACTTCATATGATTCAAGGAACAATGAATGGAGACATTTTTTTCAGGGAAATCTTGCCATCCATCAGGAAGATGAGGATGAGACATGGGTAGACTTTCCAGCAGGACACCAGTCCAAAGCATGCAGAAAAGGAAACTCTCAATTGGTTTCAGTGAAAGAAAATCAAGGCCCTGACTTGAAAATCAAGGCCCTGATCCAATTAGTGGAAGGAACTAAAGTATAAGTATAGTATATATACTCTTTCGATCCCGTGAGGGGCATTTGGTCTCTGCATTTATCGTGTGTATCGCATAATCTGTGAATTTGTGAAACACACTCAGCACACAGTGTACACACAGTGAGGTGAAGCACACACTAATCCCGGCACAGTGAGCTGCCTGCAACAACAGCGGCGCTCGGGGAGCAATGAGGGGTAAGGTGCCTTGCTCAAGGGCACTTCAGCCACTTCCCACTGGTCGGGGTTCCAACCGGCAACCCTCCAGTTCCAAGTCCGAAGCGTTAACAAGTAGGCCACGGCTGCCCACAAAAAATATCAAGATTCACAAGTGAGATTCACAAGATTCACAAGCGGGCCCCCTGAAATCTTCAAGATTTTAAGACTATCTGTTCAGAAGACCAAAATTGGACCAAAATTACACCTGAATACTGTGACTCATTAGTTTCTTCAAACAGGAAATGTTTTGAAGCTGTCATTACAAACAAAGGCTTTTCCACAAAGTATTTAAGACATTTCAGTAGGCTCATTACCCGTGTGTGTGTGTTTGGGGGGGGGGGGGGGGATGAAATCACTATTTGATATATGATACTGTCCAAGAGTTTGAAGGTGAAAAAAATTATCAAGAGGCTACAATTGGTGTGTATGTGCGAACGTGCATGTCTGAGAAAGTGATCTATTGCTCCACACGTGTACAGCGTGCGTGTGTCACAAGGAAGTCTGTCAAAAATAGCCCACAAATGTGAACGCTTGTCCTGGCAGTTGTTTGCAAGGGGATAATGGTACTCAGAGAAAGGGACAAAATGTAGAGCATGGCTTTATACCATTTCATTTTACATTTGTTTGTTTCGTTTCCCCTATTTACCTCCCACTAATGCTATTTGTGCCTTTGTGCGCCTGCATGAACAGGACTTTGGATCACATGAGAGATTTGTCCATGGCTGGATTAGAGCTAACGGAGAGACACAGAGAATGGGAAGAGTGCATTGATGAAGTGAAAAAAAAGACTTGTCCTACACTCATCTCACTCATTTGTCTCAGAGCGAGGCAGAGGGCGCATGGTTATGCACGGTCCATTGCCCAGCCACAACAGCTCCCTTTGTGCTGTTACAGGAAGCATAATATGCCTGTATATATAGTATAGTATATAATAAATATATTATATGCCTGTTTACTTAAATTCAAAGTAAGGCTGATGTGGAAACTGTGGTTTAGACTATGGTTTTATCTGACCCATGTTGTCTACAGGGGACTACCAGCTGTGCATTATTGATTCACAGACCTTTGTGACTTTTGAAACTTTCACTGAAGCAAAGTTTTCAGACACTTTTAATAATTAATTGCAAAAAGTGCATTTACTGTACAATGTTTCTACGTGAAAACAGAGCTACACATGCCTGCAATGGTTGTTTCACAGTCATGTCATGTGCTTTCTCCGGGTGAATCAGTTTCTAACGGGATCATCTTATCCTGTGGGTTGTTAATCTGGCCCAGATTATCCCTCCTCCACTTTCCAATCAAACTTTCTTTTCTCATCCTTCACTTGCTCCATTATCTCTGCACTTTTCTTCTCCTGGCTCCCTTGTTTGTTTTCAACTCCATCTGCTGCCCAAAAGATATGGTGCATTGTGATTGGTTGACAACATCTGAGTTGTAATGGCCTCTCGTCCAATGACATGTGGACTGAATTCAAAGATACAAAGTGTGAAATCTGATTCTTTACATTTAGACAGCTCTTCTATCTCTGTGTAGAGAGCTTTTTTGTATACAATTTTGCTTTTTGTTTAGGGCAATAAACAAAAAGCACGCAAAACTGTCACTTCCATAACGCCAACTAAATATAATGGCATTGTGTTGGCGTTATGGATGAGGCAATTAAAATACAGAAAGTACATATTAGAAAACACAAAAAATAGATCTCAAATATGAAGGTCTCTACTATAGCAATGACAATGAAACATATTTTGTTGTGAAATATTGATACTAAAATTATGTTTGATTGAGATAAAATACACAGACCAGCATGTAAAGGTGTCAAATCCTTTGTTTCAGTGGAATAGAAACAAATCTATGCAATCCTGCCAGAAACCAGATGCATAAAGAGGAAGATGAAATCATGAACACTCAGCCATCTGCTGCAATTCTCTCTCTCTCTCTCTCTCTCTCTCTCATTCATTCATATCCTGATCCTGGTGCCTTTTAAAAAACAGTAATTACTCAGCTGGCTACAAAAGACTTATCCATGTCAAAGATCACAGTATTTTTGGAATGTGCAAAATCATCAGTGTGCTTTGTACGTGATGGTAGGCTATGTCATACTTGAACAACAATTATTTCAACAGGAGGATAATGATATGAAAAATCATGAGAAAAATGATTCCCTTCAGGGTACATTATATTCTGAACACATTCCCCAAAAGCTTAATCTGATAATTATGCCTGTAAGTGTGTTTGTATGTGTCAGTGTGTGTGTGTGTGTGTGTGGGTTGGGTGGTCTGGCTGTGGCAGGTTGATGGTGCTGGTGAGTATGATTGTGGCTTGGGTGTGGACACTGTTACTACAGACAGACAGACAATTTTGAAAGAAGGAGGATGTTGTCTACCCTTAGAACAACCAGACATTACACTGGGTAATCATGATGATGAAAGCAATTACATAATATTGGAGGAGTAAGCCTTTAATTACAGTCTCTAGAACAATCACGGACCAGCTGTTGGATGTTAGAGGGTTTGACTCTCTAACACTGGCACCTACAAATGTGATCACTATTGCCTTCAAATATACTGTATGTTGGTACATGATGTAAATGATGTACATTAGCCAACACCCAGACCCAGGTGTCTGTTTCACACACGCCTCACTTTTTGTGTATCTCAATGAACCCTTTTCCACTCCCCCCTTATAGCCTCATGGCTTAACATACAAATGTCAAAGCAAATTAAAACTGCCAAAACAACTGGAAGCAAAGCAATTCAGAGAGTTGGACGTTTTTTTCTTCTAAAAATATAATTCTGCTAAATCATAGTACAATTTGTGGGATTTGTTTGATACCCTCTAAAACACTTTAGTAGTCACTTTGGTTCTCCCATACACAGAGAGGCAGATTCTACACATCTGCCTACTCTGCTCATATTTCCCTAAGCAATTAAGCATCCTCTCAGATGTTTATGCATATTATGTAATACGTGATATCCAGAGGTTAGAAACTATCGTCTATGACTGACATCTCGGCATCCTCATGCTCTTTGATAAGTCTGGGACTTCCTCTCTTCACAAGAACACGTTTCACCAAGGCTGACCAAATAAGGTGCTGGCAGAAGGCTGTGAATATTTCTCAGACTCTGTACTACCATTCCTTCTGCACAACACAGTTATAGCTATAGCTGATAAGCAAGCGACAAACCAGTCAAGTACAGAAATGAATGCAGTGCTAGCATTTGCTAACTAAACAATCACACAATGAAAGGCAAAGTAAGAGATCAGGTACACAATTCCCCCTTAGATTAAATGATATTGATGCAATATGAGTTATACAAATATTCACAGTGACCAAGGCACGTGCAAGGCTTCAAAGATGTAAGTTTTGTTAACAAGGATTAAAGCTCACAACTGAATATCCTAGTATTTCCAATCTTCCATAGCAGCTGCATTCAGCCGACTGCTGATTCAGTGGAATCCTGGAGGAGCTTGCTGAGGTCCAGGAATATAATGAAAGTTCTACACTCTCTGGAACCTTTGTTCTATGTGGTTCATACCCATATCCATTTCACCTGTTTGCACTGTATGGGGGAGCAGCACTAGGAGACTCCATTCACTGGGCTGGCTCTCAACCAGTCCTTGTAACCAGGCCCAGACCAGGAGGCACTTACCTGCCCAAACACTGAGGCCACGATGGGCCGGAGTCGGCGACGCTCCCTCTCCCTCTCCCGATGCTGGGGCTCCTCTTCCTCAGCAGGGGACGACAGGCTCAGGGTCTTCAGGGGTTTCGAGGGCCGCTTGAAGCTGCCACCAGAGGAGGTGCTCCACCTCCTCAACTTCTCAATCTTCTTCTTGATTGAGCCCTAAAACAGGAGGAGATAGAGGACAGAGGGAGATAGAGAGAGAAAGAGTCGAGAGGATGACAGGAAAGAGTAAAAGTTTGAAACACTGCAGAGAGTGATGAGGATTCGCCATGTAAAAATTTAAAATGTCAAATACAACTTTAAAAAGTCCTTATAATGCATAATATACACAACATAAGGTTGATGACTTAAATACCTTATACATCAGTTTGCCTATATGATGTATATACACAGCCGTGATGCTGTTAGGATTTTGCACAACCAGTGGACCTTCTGAAACAATAGCTGTTAATTAATACTGCACTGCACTGCAATACTGCACTCTGGCCTTCAGCCTTCCTCATCATTTATATGTGTTTTTGCTATTAGTGAGAGGAAAAGCTAACAATACTGTACTGCACACATAGAGTGTGCAGGGCGCTTTATACGCTACCTAAAAGTTTGGGTTCTGAGTCGCATCAACCCATATGGACTGTTGCCGTGCAACCCGTTACACATACAATAGTTCTCTTTCTGTATTGTGCTGAATGGCATCACAAATAGATCAATAATACATGAGATCTAATGGATGGAAATAGACTTGTTAAACAGTCCAACCTCCTACCAAACCAGAAGCGCACACATGTGCAGTTGATCGTCTACCTTTTTGGTGAGCCCCGTCTCTGGCACCTCCATCGTGGTCATGCTGGTGGCCTCCATGCCGATCCCGTCTGCATTGATCATCCACAGGTCAGTGTTCCTTCCTCTCTGTCTGTGTCAGCTGTACTCTATCTAGCCCTGGCAGAGGCACCGCTAAGCCTTAGCATCTCCAGCTTCCCATGAAGCCACTCCTCCTTCTCTCTCTCTCTCTCTCTCTCTCTCCATCCCCAGCTCTTTCCATTCATGACCCCACATTCATTCACTAATACAATTTTTTTCCAATATGGGATTTTGTTTTTATATTGTTATTAGATGTAACCTGTCAGGGTTGTCAGCATAGACTCTAATAGATAGCATTCCCCTCCATCCCCTCTGTCCATCTCTATTCATTTTTCTATGCACTTTTGAGGTCCAGTGGATTTAAGGAGGGGTACAAAACCATTTCCCCCCTAATCTGACTTTGGCGTGATTCTGTCAGACCTATGAAAAGATGTGTTTGTACTCAGACAACAACAGTTTCTGTCTCCCGGCTCACACAGTGTATTTCCCCTTAATCCCTCATTCTCTCCCCCTCTCATTAATCTCTTTCCCACTCACTCATTCTCTACTGATTCACACTGATCCTCTTAGACTTTCAAATTTCAAACAGTTGTTTGGCTAGCCTGCGCAATATGTGTGCTGATCACTGACCCTCGCACACCCATCCAAACCTGTACCTCATGTCCACATGAACAGAACAGGGTCAGCGGTTTCAAAAATCTTTCAGGTGTTTTCTGCCCAATCATTCTCCATGTGCACCACCATAAGGCGTGGGGACACTTTCACCAGGGCACACACCAACGTAGCTGGTTTAGACTTTCCCTTTGACAGGACCTTCCTTTAGTAATGAATTACATGACAAGGTAACATTGTGGTACCAGGTCAGATTTCAAGGACGCAGAGCCCAGGGGGCTTAAAGCCACAGCTGACTGTGCTCAACATGCACAGTGATGAAACATCGCTGATGTTGATTTAGACAAGAGTACAAGGCTTTGATTTCAGAATGAAGGTTAGTGCAAGGGAAGGAGATTGAAAGCCTTTTTTATCTTTTGAAGCTGAAAGAGGGAGTTATATTCTCTACAGGTTTAGCATTTTGGCAATATGATGGGAAACGATCGATGACCATGGATTTTTTTTCTATGTGCATGCCAGGTGATTTTTTTTTTATAGAGACATTTACTGGATTGTGAACCTTGTATTTCAATGATTGCAAATGATGTAATGAAATAAAGAATTTTCCAAAGTTTCCCATATATGTTTCACTGGAGACCTGTCTGTATACTGTATGTCACTGTTTTACAATTATTTTCCTAGTTACACGGATGCTTGTGGATGCCTTACTGAGCCAGGCTCTTCACTGGTGATTATCAGCCTTTTTAAAGCAAAGCTTAATGATGGTGACGCAGATAGTATGTTCTGAGTCCTCAAGAGCAGAGGGCAGACAGTATGTTCTCATGAGATGGAGTGTATGGATACATATGACCTTCTGCTTAAAAAGTTATGTAATTCCACATGCACACTAATACGCACACATGCACACACACACACGCACGTACGCGTGTTTGGTTGGAGAGAAGTTGTATAAAAAAAATGATTTAATTTTTATCAAACCTAAATTACATCACATTAGCTTCCCTTGTGACATTTCAAATTAGTAGAGTTTTCCTCTGTTTGTCTTCTTCATTGATGCAGTAAGGAAAGACACATACAGAGAAAAATGTGTTTTTCAAAGGTGAAAAAGTCAAGTTTATTTAACATGGATCAGTTCAATTAAAATTAAAAGTGTTAGCCAGCAGTAGTATGATGCACAATCTCTCTCTAATGCCTTGCTCAAACATGTGCTCCACAAGTAAAGCCCTGCATTAACCCGTCTATGTGCTCATAGCCCATTTACTGGTCTCTCCATCAATGCCATCAATGTGTCACTCTCATTGGACAGTCACTCCAAGTCTCTCAGTCACACACACACACACACACACACACACACACACACACACACACACACACATTCAACACCTCCCTCTGCTTTTTCTTCAGAAGAGAAAGACAGAGTCTGTTATCTATTTTGAAATATTCTCAAATATATAAAATGATAGCTACATGCAGTACACCAAAGCACTATGCTTCCCCCAAAATGTTCACCTCAACTCTCACTTCTCACCTCTATGCTTGTTGCTTGTTATATTATTTCACAAATCTTTACAACACACTTTACGATGTTCAGAAGAAAGTGTCATTTGACTTGCAGGAATTTAACAAAGAGTGTTTCCTTGAAGACCATATGAAATACCACATGTGTCTTTGTGTTTGTGCTTGTGTGTGCGGGTGTGGGTGTGCTTGTAGGCGATATATGTGTGTGTGTGTGTGTGTGTGTGTGTGTGTTTGTGTGTGTGTGTGCTCGTGTGTGTGCACCCGGCAGTCACGCTGCAGCGCTGCCTTCGAGGAGTACAGCACAAAGTTGTGTGTGTGTGTGTGTGTGAGAGAGAGTGTGTTGGGGGTGTGGACTTGGGCAGGAGAGACAGGGTGGATAATCTAGACAACATCAGAGAAAAAAAATATGGGCCCATGTGGGTCTGCAAGGGATTAGGGGTTTTGACCCTGGATCTTTACACTGGAAAATTACAACCTCAGTGGTAATCCCGGGACTATGAGTGGAATTGTGACAGAATGTGAGTCTGTGAAGAGAAAGCAAATGAAATGAAATGATAAATGGAAACATGTCCACTGTCTTGCAATCAGAGAGAGAGAGAGAGAATGTGAGAGAGAGGGTGTGAGAGAAATAGAGGTAATTACATAGAAAATATTGGGATGGAGGGACAAAGGGACAAGATGAAATTGCAAATATGTTTCTGTTCCAAAAACTCTAAAAACATGAAATGGTCAAATAGAGCCAACAAAGTAGGCTATGTCGGTCCTGACACATTAATACTTACAATTCCCATACTATTTAACTGTACAGTTGACAAAAGTCTTTAAGACCTTATCTCTTTTCTTTTTTGATCTACATTATAATGTCCGCTGTCTCCTGAAAAGGGACCTTTCGAAGGTTGTCTGTGCAGATGTCTTCTGTAGGGCACTTTTCGAAGATGCACCCATTGACTGAGTTCTGAGGGGAGAGGGTGTGCCTGGACAGGCCGGGGGTGTTGGGTGAGGTGGGTGAATTGGGCAAGCCGGAGCTGCTCTCTCCTGCCCTGGTTGCCCTCCTCCTGACCAGACCCCCCGCCATGGACACGGCCCCCCCCTCCTCCACCAGGCCCTCCAGCAGCGCCGACAGGCTCTGGCGGATGCGCGTGCAGAAGTGAGGGCAGCTGAAGGCGTACAGTATGGGGTTGAGCACCGGGTTGAGGAAGGCGCAGGTGGTGGCCAGGGGCAGAGCCCGCTCCACCAGCTGCGCAAAGCGATCGGGCTCGTACTGCGCCGCCACCTCCAGCAGGCACAAGGCGTGGTAGGGCGCCCAGCACAGGATGAAGGCAGCGATGACCGACGCCACCATCTTGGTGAAACCGCGCGAGAGCCGCCCGGAGGTGGCCGCCACGCCGGAGCCCAGCTTGAGCGCGACGAGGGCGGCGGAGCCGCCGCTGTCCGCCAGCCCCATGCAGCTCTTCTTCCGCAGCCGGCGGCGGTTGCGCGCCTGCAGGCTGAGGCCGAAGTACATGTAGCTGCTGGCGATGATCACGAGTGGCACCACGAAGGCCAGCAGCGCCTTGGAGATGGCCGTGGCCGCCTGCCGCACCCGGCAGTCCTGCTTCAGCGCCGCCTTCGAGGAGTACAGCGCAAAGTTGTGGTAGCACAGCTGCCGGCCGTCCACATGGGGCGTGACAGAGCGGAACATGAAGTAGGGGAAGGCGTTGACGGCCGCCCACAGCCAGCCCACGGCGCACACCTTCCAGGCGGCCGCCACCGAGCGGTGGTTCTGGCTCCACACGGGACGGGTCACCAGTAGGCAGCGATCCAGTGAGATGGCCGCCAGCAGGTAGGCCGAGACGTACATGTTGAGGAAGAAGACGGACGCCTGGGCCGAGCAGAGCGGCGCGCCCAGCTCCCAGCTGTGGCCGGCGTGCAGGTAGTGCGTGAAGAGTGGCAGCGTGAGCGTGGCCAGGAAGTCGGACAGCGCCAGGTTCAGCATCCAGACGGCCGCCACCGTCTTGCGCCGCAGCCGGACGCCCAGCACCCACAGCACCAGGGCATTCTCTATGATGCCCAGGCAGGAGACCAGGCCGTGGATGCACACCACTGCCGTCGTGTCCCCCGTGCTGTTGACCGAGTGCAAACGCATTTTCTGCAGCAGCGGGCAGTAGAGCTCAGTGGACGAGAGTGAAGGGAACGAGGAGTTGGAGATGGAGAAAGAAGGATCCATGGCGCTGGGGGGAAAGAGAGAGACAATGCATGTGTGTGTGAAAGAGAGAGAGAGAGTTACTTTCACATCATAAGCCTTTAGCAGACATGTTAATACACAGGAAAACAGGAAACCAGACTACAAAGTTAAAGCTAATCAAGTTAACTCACTGTGAGTCCAAGTTCTTCCCATGCAACAGCATTGGGTTGAGCCTTATTACATTTGGAGTGATATTTGGGGTGAGGATGCTCTGTCTGCACGCTGTCTAACTCTAATGGCACTCTCTCTCTCTCTCACACACATGTGCTGCACCATTTCTCCTCAGACACTGCAGCTGCTGTATCTTTCTCTTCAACAACAAGGTATGTTGTAACCATATGATGCAAGATAAGTGTGTGTATGTGTGTGTGTTAATATGTACCAGGAAGATAGCCAGGATATGAGCATGATAGTGCCAGTGATGTGTATTGATATTGGCAAAACATCCAGGATCGTATATCACTGGCTGACATTATCCACTGACTTCCACTGACGAGAAGAGATGACTTAAGGAAAGGTGGGGTCAGTTTGTGTAATGTGATGTGTGTGAATAGTGGTGGTGTTGTGGAGGAGCAGGAAATAAATGGTCTTCTTATCTAAAAAGAAAAACAAATATCTAAACAATGCCTCTCTTAATGCTGATGGAGGCATTTCTGACGGTATGTCCACATATGCCTTTTGTCTGTGCAGTGATCATTAGACATGAATGACACTTGTTGATAACAATTGTCTGAAATTCAAGTGCTTCATGGTTAAACTCTACGGTCAATAGAGAGAAATCCCATAGATTCACGTGGGAAATAGAAAAAGAGAATGAGAACAGACATGATGGACATGGGCACGATGCTGTCTGTTAGGTTTGTGTGTAGGTCTAACTCGCATGTATGTGTGAGTTGGAAGAGTAAAAGAGACTAAGGTGATGTGATGTAATGGCTTTCTGAGAGAGAGAGAGAGAGAGAGAGAGAGAGAGAAAAAAAAATCCCTGATCAGATACCAGTGGTATGGTATCAATGGAAAAAAACAAAGGCAGAAACCATTTAAAAACCACAATAATCAAGAAGCTTTTTGTTTCATGGTACTGCACCACCTATGACATTGTACTTGCCTGGGGCTACAGGCCATTCCTCACACCCAGGCTGACATAACGCAGACACCTGAGCAGCATGCCGTGAACATTAGCTACTACTTTAGTTCAAACCGCTTTGAGGAGTGTTACACTATGCCACAAGTACTATGTTGTCAAAGTTATTCAGTGCCTCTTTTCCAGAGCAGTGGGTGCTTTTCTGTCCCTTAGGGAGATAACACTGAGGTAGTGCATAAAATATCTCTCTTTTCCTTCCCCAAAAGCCCATCATGACTGCGTGACGACAGCATGTCAAAGCCTGTCTCCATCAGCCAACTGCATTCCGCGGTACGGCATGCTTAGGCTGTTTTGAAAGGGTGTGTTTTTTTAAGAAGATTTACAAAAACAGTCATGCTCTGTATGCTCTCATGGTTCATCTAGATAAGTGTTATTTGTATGCCACATCTAAAAATATGGGCACATGTACGATTGGATAACTAGCGCATAAAGAACATGTTCCATCTTACTCAGTGGCAGCTTCTAGTTTAGAATTTACCTTGAAGCCCTGGCTGACTATGTTATCTGTTCCAGAGCTGTAGAATAAGCCCCACAGAAATACAACACAAAACTTTGTTTGTTTGACTGAGGTAGTGTGTCAGACCCAGCTGACAGAGAGGAGAACTGACTTTGCCGGCTCAAACTGATAAATTAAATCCAGAATACTGATGAGAGTTTATACATACTTCTTTAGTAAACTGATAATTACCAATTGACAAGAGAGAATAGATATTTGTGTGTGAATCACTCTGATCGCATCCATTTGGAATGGTTATCAGTGTTAGATTAACTTTGTTTTAAGTTATTTCTATTTATCAAACTTCTGAAACATCCATGTGAGAGGACTGAAGAGACCACTAGAGAGATCACTAGAGGACTGGCGAAGTGTGAAATTAAATGAATCTGTTGGTTAGTCTCGTCTGCAGACCCCATCATCCAAATGTACATGTGCGTGTTGTCAGAAGTGAAACTCTCTAATCTAATCACACCCAAATCAAAAACATTTCCCCTCAAACAAACCACATGCACACAGCCATGCATATACACAAGACATACACATGAACATACACATGTACACACACACACACACACACACACACACACACACACACACACACACACACACACACAAACACACAGATACACAGATACACACACACACACACCCTCACAAACACATACAAACACACTCACACACATACTCTCTCACACACACACACACACACATCACACAAATATGTCTCATTTTGTTACCTCTTAATGAGCAAGCACTGTATTTTTTCAATTGTTTTTGGAGGAGTGACTCTCATTCAGTGTCGTACGATACGATAGGTAATTCTGGTTTCATCCTTGCTCTTGGCATGTTCCCCCAAATACCTAACTGAATATAACAGGTTCTTCAGGTCATCTGTGTCAAGTCTCTTTTCTTTTAAGACATGCAGTTGGAGCAGGCATTTATGTAAAAAGGAATTTCTTAACAGCGTTAAAGTTTGAGCTGCTACTTACCTAGGTGGTCATATCATCTGTGCTGTGATGTCTAATATGAAAGGTAATGGATAAAATGGCTCGGGTCAAATGGCGGCAGTTATGCTTCCTCTCCTTTTTCAAATAGCTTTATTTCGTTCCGCCAAACTTTCTCCCCGTCTCTCCTTCCATCTCTGTTCTCTTCTGTCCTCCTCTTGTATCTCTCTTTCCAAGCCAGTCACTCATCAGACACACCTCACCAATCACCACGGTGATGGAGGTGGAGCGGAGAGTGAGAAAGAGAGGGAAGGAGAGAGAGAGAGAGAGAGAGGGAGGGAGAGAGAGAGGGAGGAAGAGAGAGGGTATAAGTGACTGTGCAAAGAGAAAAGAGGAAGAAGGAACAGGAAGAGCATGTTTATTGGTGTTGCATGTAAATACTGTATGTATAAGACTTCTGTGTGGTTGGGTTGGCTCTATGGGAAAGGGCTTGTGAGAAACAACAGCAGTGCAGAGTACAAAGGTCAGAGGAAACAATGTTCAGTAGAATAAGGAAGGGGACAGAAAGAGTTGGGGGGGTGGGTCTTTTGAAAATGGGAAGAAGACTGACCACACTGCAATATCGGATAGATCACCCATGTGTGCAGATTATCTTACTTTGTTCAAGCCTTAACCCATAGACAGTATGTGCAATAGACTGAAGAAATGCTTAAAGTGACAATCCCTTAATATCCCTTTTTAGAAACATTTAGAAAATCAGTCCCTATCTTATTGTTGCAATGTTATTATTCCTTAAGTAGGCTTACATGGGGTCACTATTGTCTCTCAAGAGGTCACCAGATGTTTCATGGATTTAGATGTATTCCTCTAGAACAGTGGTTCCCAACCCCACCTCTGAACTTATACGTTTGTAATTAATCACTTTATTCTTTGTGTGTGTGTGTGCGGGTAGGAGTTTGTGTTGTGGCTTGTCTTAGACACAGGCAAGGGGGCCTTCAAGGAAACACTCGCTCTAATACTGTCATGGGTTGTGGCATTTGATCAGATAAGAAAGAGGTGTGAGAAAAGTCACCCTATAGTGAAACAATGCTGCCCAGGAAAGGTTTCTGTAAATATTGGACCCATATTAGGTCAACATTTGACCTAAATAACTGCAGAATTTGAAACTAGGTTTCAAAAGCCAGATTATTGGACTGACTCTTGAGGTCTTTAAGCAACATCCTCAAATTAAGTTTGATGGGGCAAGGCCATGTTATCTTTGTAAGAGACCTGGGAAATCAAAATCCAGTCACAGTGTTCCGAGGACTTCAAGCATGGTTAAGCTGAATGAATATTTTGGGCATAAGTGTACGTACTTCAAAGTTATCATACAATAATGACAACCAGGAAACTGATTGTCTCAGCTACTGGCTAGATTTGTGCAGGCAAGTGAAATATTTGTTTGGACATCAGTGATTAGTGATCCACAAGAATGTTTCTGAAGGTTGTTTATGTTATTATTAATGGCTAGACTTAGTAGCACCTAGACAATTGAAAAAAACCAAAAACAGAAGTAAACAGAAGTACAGAAATGAAAACAAATTCTGTCATTGTCATTTTAAAACTACATCACTACACATCATAACAAAATCGTTGTGTGGGCAAAGAACTGAACCACACTAGGACATTCTGTAATATATTACAATTGTTATTACAATTGTTATGTCAAAGAGAGCATGGAAACTGTGGGTAAATGAAATATAGGCAGATTTTCCATATTTAGCAGAGCAAATATGCAGATATGCATAAAAGATCATGGCCGGTCTCCTCTTTATGTCTCCTCCAGATATTTGAACAGAGATAGTTCTAAAACCTATCTAAAGTTTTCTGCCCAACTATTTTTGTCTACTCCACTCCAACACACACAACACATAATGTTTATATGTATATAGAATTGTTAATGACCAGTTGCCATGAAACATTTATTGTCCTTCAGTGAATGTAGATAAAACAAAGCAAAACAAAAAACCAAAACATAAATAATGATTTAAGGTTTAATTTTAGGCCTCGAGAAACAAAGAACTACCTTGGTTGTGCAACTGCTCAAATGTGATGGGGCCTGTCCTCACCTAGTGGCAGAACACGCCCCTGCAACCATTCACTGATTTCCTTAGATTCTTTAGTTCAAGCACATTGAGAGAGATATATATAGTAAAGGAATGTGTGACCATGTATGGGCATACAGGAAAGGACCAAGTACCTGACCAGTTAGTTATTAAGGCGAGACACTGCAGGTGAATAGGGTACATTTTTAGCAGATATCACTATGAAACTTCCCCAGTTGATTACTTACTGTACATTAATATGAGAAAAAAATGTATTACAAGTTTTCTGTAATTTAATGTTTACATATGCAAATTAGGAATGATCTAATTAAATATGCGCTAATTTGCCTGCATTTTAAAACATGAAATCTAAGCACTGGATACAGCCACGTTCAAAATGATGTTTTCATTGTGTTCACATATTAGATGGGGGGAAAATACAAAGGGATTTATTGATACAGTGCATACGGAAAGTATTCACAGCACTTTACTTTTTCAAGAAAAGTTGTGCAGCATTGGAAGTCCTTAAGAGTACGGTAACCAAGGACCAAATGTTCACTATGAATGAGATCTAGAGTTCCTTTGAGAAGATGAGAGAAGCGTAAAGAAGGACAAAACAAAGACTGAACTATTTGGCCACAATTCCCAATGGAAAAAACAGTCACTGAGCTGCAGTTTCTGTGATTCTATCCAGTGGCAGAGGATGGACTGTAATCATTTTCATTTACATAGCTGATACTTCAGTTGTACAATACTGTAGTGACATATTGCCAATATACAAACAAGGTGTGTTAGATCATTGACCAAAGTTCCAGAGTTTCCTATACACTGGAGAGTGACATGCAATACATCTGTTTCTTCAAGAAAGGGGTTCCCTGAATGGTTTGTGATAACAGAGTAGGTGTTGCATCAGTCTATCCTTCTCCACCCAAGCTATACGCCATAAAACAAGTGTATAACATGTACGTACATTATAGTCTTAGGCAGTGGCAAAGGGAGCAGCAGCTGGAGAAGGTATAAGGTAGGAGGATTGTTATCAGTGCTGTGAATAAAACAATACATGTAAACAGACTGATTACACTTTTTCAGTTTCATATAATCTATTTTATGTATCAATTTATTTTCCATATTTTATTTTTTCCTAGCTGTCAGTATTATTCAGAAAAACCTGATATCAAGTACAGAACAGAATAGGGTTGGGATGTAATTAAAGTACACAAAGGTGTAAGATTATTATAGACCTTTTTCATATTTCTGTGACACATTTGTCTAAATAGTGTGTGATACGGACCTTTGGCAATTATTATTTGGTTAGAAGACTATTTTCTTGATAACTATGCCAAAATACATGTATCATTAAAACTGACATTTTCAGAACAGAAATGAAAGAAAACAAAGCATAAAAACTTTCATTCTGAGGAAACTGTCCTTATTTTATTTCAGAGTATTAGGGTGTGTAAATAATGTAAATAAATGCCATTCAAGAGGAACAATGACATAATGATTTCCTCTCCATGGCCTTTCATCCCAGTGTTTGCCTATGTTACTCCATTTTAGTCTAAGAAAGTCAGTATTCAAACGCCAACAAAACTCCATGGTACCTCAAACAAACTATGTCAGCGTTTCCGTCTTTTGTGATATGTGTTATTTGTAACTTCTGCTAGCTTTGGCAACACTGTACTCATACAGTCATGCTAATAAAGCACCTTTGAATTTGAATAGGATTTTATGTCAGTGTTGTTATTGGGCTCATGTGTGTTGAAATCCTTTCTGTGGTGTTATTCAGTGCAATTGAAGTGAGCTGAATTTGCCTGTTTGCTGTCTGTGAGACTGAGCTAGCTAGCTTGCTGTTTCCTTACATTTAACAAAGCATGTACTTTATAATTTTTATATTGTCGTAATAATTGTCATAATTCGTAATTCATTCTCACAAAATGTTTGCCAATTTATGATTTTGTTTATGGTAATAGTTTTGTTTAAATAAACATATTTTAAATGTATAGGTTGAGCAAATACATTTTAAGCATATACATGAAATTAAATTAAATTAAATTTGATAAATGTAAAATCAGAAAATCAGACTGATATCTGCTGTCACACATCTGGATACTCTCTATTGAGGAAAACACATTTGAGTAAAAAGTGTCGGGTATGGATTATGTTTGTGAAGATGAAGTGCTCACTAACATATAGATTTGAAAGCATTTGTGAAAAAATTTTAAGAGCAATACACCGTTTGTGTGTATAAAAAATATATAACAACTTTTACTTCAATTTCATTTAGGCCATACAGTAATTGTGAAGACACTTTTGTAGTTCAGGCCATGATTGTGAAGACACTTTTGTGGTTCAGGCCATGATAGTGAAGACACTTCTGTGGTTCAGGCCATGATAGTGAAGACACTTCTGTTCTCCTGTGCCTGTAGATGGTGATGATGTCATCAGCCTACTCTGCGGGTCTCCTCGTGCTGGTGCTGTCTGGGGTGGCTCAGGCCTTTATGCCGGTTGGTGGGGGCACCTCCACCCACGCCACCATCACAGGAAATGCAGTGCTCAGTAAAATCACTGAGGTGTGCCGGGCTGTGGCGGAATCTGAGGGCAGGGAATTCAATCCTACGGTGAGATGCTCCCTCTGTGTGTGTGTGTGTGTGTGTGTGTGTGTGTGTGTGTGTGTGTGTGTGTGTGTGTGTGTGTTTAAACGTATGCATGCAGCAAGTGTGTGTGGGCATGCGTGTACATGTGTGTGTGTGTGTGTGTGTGTGTGTGTGTGTGTGTGTGTGTGTGTTTACACGTATGCATGCAGCAAGTGTGTGTGGGCATGTGTGTGCATGTGTGTGTGTGTGTGTGTGTGTGTGTGTGTGTGTTTACACATACGCATGCAGCAAGTGTGTGTGGGCATGCGTGTGCAAGTGTGTGTGTGTGTGTGTGTGTGTGTGTGTGTATGTGTGCAAGTATAACTGAATAACTAAGAAGTGCGTATGAGTCTATGTCTGTTTTTGTGCATGACTCTCTTGTCGTATGTCTCTGTTGTGAATGATTCAGTGATGATGTCTGGCGTGTGAGCAGTCTGTGCGTCAGTCTACGTCAGAATGTGTGTTTGTGTGTGTGTCTGATCGCCACTGACTTCTTGTGAATCCTTAGGGTTCATCGGCAGAGGAGCTGTTGCGAGCGTGTCTAGGCACGGCCACTGGAGAAGTGTCAGCAGCAAAGTTCCGCACAGCGCTTAACCAAATCTACATGCAGAATGGCCTCGTGGACCGCGACTTAGCCAACAGCCCGGCCCACCATTTCAGCAACGAGGCCTTCGTCCAGGCCCGCACTCTCATCACTGAGGGAACCGTCAGTGTGAAGGCCAATGTCCGCAAGGAGAACTTCCAGGCAGCGAGAGAGACCCTAGGACGAGTCTGCCACACTTTACAAGTAAGGAGAGAGAGAGATTTGGAGAGAGAGAGAGCGCAAAAAAACACAGAACACAGAAAATTTCATTGGATCACACATGAACAAAACATTTTTTGTCACAACTTGCAGCTTACCTGCTTATCTACATTTGCAGGATTTTTACAGCCACAGTAACTGGGTGGAGCTGGGCAACAGAGGTCCCTACATGAACCTCTTCCGACAAGACCTCCCCATTGACAATGTTGCAGGTAAATGTTCATGGGATATGGCATATCAGTGAAACATTGTTCACATATATGAACACCATGAGAAAGTCATAAACCACATGATAAAGATTAGAAAATCTGGGACTGGGACATGCCCTCACTGATTGAGAAATAATTTTGTTGAGATGACCCTAGTTGACAAGCCATGTTGTAAGTGGATCCTCAAGCCAACACCCTACTGATCATATGACCAGGGTACAGTTCAGTGAAATGAACAGTGCTTCCATCAGCATACCCATAATACTGTGTGTGTGTGTGTGTGTGTGTGTGTGTGTGTGTGTGTGTGTGTGTGTGTGTGTGTGTGTGTGTGTGTGTGTGTGTGTGTGTGTGTGTGTGGTTAACAGATATCGATACTCCTACGTGTAATGACTGTGCCAGTGGTACATGTCCAAATCCTCTCTTGCCTGACATCCTGACTCAGAAGAAACTTACCTCAGGATACATGGGTCTACTCTCTGCTACCAAACCTAAAGGTATACTTCTCACACACACATGGGTCATATGGCCAGACACATGAAAAAAATATTTATTTGTAGGGGTGTACACAAAAGTCACGGTTTGGTGTGCACCTTGGTTTTGAAGTCACAGTTCGGTAAATTTTCCCGTAAAGCCCGTAGGTACCACTAATCTAAAATTCACTGACAATATTGCTGATGCAAAACGGGAATAGTATTTTGAAAAGATGTCAAATGTTTTTTCAACGTTAAATGACTAAGCCGACATACGTATGTTCCACCACGTAATATGTTTGTGTGGGAACTCAATGGCCTGCAAGCAAAAAAAGCCTACTGTTTAAATGATTACTGTTAACGACTTTGGTACATTAGGTACACATCTGTATTGAACCTAACGTCCTGTACCTAGACAGTTCGGTACGGATATGCGTACATTTACGCATTCATTTGTCATTACTTTTGGCAAACACTGAGTAAAATTATGAAAAATAATACAAATCTGCGAGAAAGAATTAGCTTGTATGATTTGTGACATTTTTGTAGCCTTAACTGGTATTCCATTTGGACAGCGAGTTGATATCAACCTCAAAATATTTGAAAGCCTAATAAAGTCTGTACAACGCCCTTTATGAGTGACTTATGACTTGTGCAATATGGTTATCAGTGTGGGTGGACCGATAATGGTCCTTTTGTTGATAGGTAAGTGTAGTCACGGAGGGGCATCAGACATGACCAGCACCCAGGTACCCCGCGGAGGCATCAGCAAGGATGAGCGCAGACCAGACAATGCAGTGTTACATGACGCTGCTGTAGCCGTGGCAACACAGGCCACTCTGGAGCTCCTGGAGGACATCCGCGGGGCTGCAGGCAACAAAGAGTTCCTGCGGTAAGGGGGAAGTGACCATGGTGGTGTCCATAACAACCTGACCAGTGCTTGATGCACATCTTATACAACATGTGGAATAATCATGACAGACCGTCTATACAAATTAGTCCACATTCAGTGACAGTCTAGTGGCTAAATTGGCCATATTCCTCCCAGACCATATATTAAATATTATTTTTTGGTTTCAATATACTCCTGTGACAACTTTTTATATCTCACTGCTTCTCTTTGTCCCTCTGTTTTGCCCTTTCTGTCTCAGATTAATGGGCATTGCCCGCTCGTCTGTCCTCTGTTTTGTGATCGACACCACTGGCAGCATGGCTGACGACATTGCAGAGGCAAAGAGGGTCGCCAATAACATCATCGACAGCAAGAAGGGCACAGTTGATGAGCCCTCTGAATACATCCTTGTCCAGTTTAATGACCCTAGTAAGGACCGATTATTGCCTGTCCTTCGGAACCCAATCCAACTTCTCCTTCACTAGTCAAATGGCACTATGTCCAAATGCAATGTATATACACTTGAAAATTCTATATATGCCTGTATAATTACTACTTGACAGATATAGTTATTACATATAATATTTTTTAAAACTAAGCAACACTGCATTGCTGCAAAAGGTAGAATTACTCCAAAGATTGAGATCTTGAGCACTATTCCTGATTTCTTCAATCAATTAAAAAAAAAACACATCAAATGTGTCCACAAATATATAACATTATAAATGTATAATGTAACATTTGTCAGTGCTAATGCATTTTTGTCCGTGTCTGTTTGTGCGTATGTATGTCTGTTTATCTATATGTCTGCTTGTCTATCTGTCTGTTTCTCTCTGTCTGTTTTTGTGTGCACATATGTACATCCCTACAGAATTTGGCCCTCTGGTTAGGACGACAGATCCCGAAGTGATGAAAGAAAAGATCTCTGCTCTTGGTGCCAATGGCGGTGGTGACACACCAGAGATGTGCCTCTCTGGACTTCAGGTAAAGACTGGACATGACCAACACAGAGAGAAAATAAACAACCATTATATCAAACTAATAGATCAAATAAACAACATTTATATCATAATACTTAAAATAAATATATTGGTTAATAGATACAAAATAAATACATCAATCCCAGTTACCAGTAATTTCACATGCACCTTTGTTTCTTTTCCTCATTCTCGTCTATGTCTGGTGTAGCTGGCTCTGACTGGTGCTCCCCCCTCCTCCCAAATCTACATCTTCACCGATGCTCCTGCCAAAGACATGCACTTGGAAAAGACCATCATTGCCCTGATCCGCAGTACAAAGTCAACAGTAAGCTTATTTGATTCAGGTCTTAGAATGCATAGACACTCACAAACACATGAAACATAAAACTCCTCTCCAATCTTCTTCCTGTGCAGGTGAACATTTTCATGACAGCCACAAAGAGGACCTCTAAGTACTCTGGGCGCATCCCCAGGGCAGATTTCCGTGTGTACTATGATATGGCACTGGCCTCTGGAGGACAAGCCATTGAAGTGTCCAAGAGCAGCCTGCCCCAGGCCACAGAGATCATTGTGGACTCCTCCACGTCTGCACTGGTGAGCAGAGCAGTTCCCCCTTCCCTGTGATATTGTGTGATCAAATCACCATGCTAATGCTCAACTGCTGAACAAAAGTGCTGAATAAGGAAGCAGCAGGAAACTAATAGTAACATCCAGAGCCAATAAATTCCTTTTAAAACGCGTAAGAGTTTACAATGGCAAATTTTTGCCTAAGATCAAGAGTTTGTGTGCAGTACAGTCATAACAAATTCAGTCTTCTGTTCACATGGTGTTAATGATCCTCTTTGTCACTGCTTGATTGTTTATGTTTCAGGTGACAATTCTGCAGAGGGCCAGAAACCCTGGCAAAGTAGAGACCTTTCCTTTCCTGCTGGATGAGTCTGTCTCCAATGTGACCTTGTACATCACTGGGACTGCAGTAGCGTTCACTCTACAAAGCCCCACAGGCAAGACAATGCGTTTGTTGAGCCAACATTAGTCTGTAGCAGACTGTACCAAACCAGATGCAATTCTAGAAGCATTGTGCTGGATAAAATAGAATAGATAAAATAGCTAGCATGATGTTACTCTCTCACATGGACACAGCACTTGAATAATGATATTCTGGTGGTATTTTGTAATATGATTGGCTGTTGAGCTCAGCCTTTCGCTAGTATTGCAGACTGCGGCTTTAAACGATTTCTTTGTCTTGTCATAGGTGTGTCTCAGGGTTCGACAGAGACCACTGGACCTTTGGGAACGATTAATACCGTGGGCAATCTGAAACGAGTCAGGCTCAACACCCTAAACCAGACAGGATTATGGGAAATCCACATGAACAGTGGGAATGCCTACACTGTCAAGGTCACCGGTGAGTTTCATTCAACAGCTGAGTTTAGTCGTTTACAGCGTCCCCCACTGTTAATGCTTCATAGTGAGAATGGGAGAAATCACAAGCCGCAAGAGAAGCCACACATATGTATGTGCGCTTCTTTGCTTTGTGCATATGTGTAGGTTATGTGTTATGCATCTACAGTGTGTTTTTTTTTTTTATCCGCAGGTCAGAGTACCGTCACTTTTGTTTATGATTTTGTGGAGACATTCAAAGGGCCTCACCCAGGGTATGGAGTCATTGATGGACGCCCACTGGCAGGTAGGACGGGTCATCACCACCACTCATTCCTGTGACATTATTATTAGAGAGCAGCACTTGGAACAGGATTCACTTTGATCCCTTTCTGTTATCCCTCCCTTGTCTTCCACCTTCCGTTCTCCATTGCTCCTGTCAGGCTCGCCAACCAAACTACTACTCACCCTCACTGGCCGACACGGACCCGAGAGTCTGAAGGTGATGGAAGCAGCACTGGTGGAGGTGTCTGGCTCAGGTGTGGCCAATGGAACAGTGGAGGAAATGGGAGGTGGCAACTTCCTGGTTTCTGTGAACAGTGCCCCGGCAGGCGAGTTTGTGGTTCTCCTGAAGGGGAAGGACGTTTCCACCTCTAGCCGATTCCAGAGGCAAACCACCACACAGATGTCTGTGACTCCAGTGTCAGTCAAGGTGAGTGGTATTTGCTCTACACCATAAGGTGGGAGTGGGGTGGGTCACTGTGTTGTTTACATGACTGTCAGTTGTACCTGAAAGGTGTGGAGTCTTTAATGAGGAGTCTTTAAAAGCCCACGTGTTTTGCATTATTAAGCTACTGCCTGTCTAAAATTCGATATTATGTCCTGAATGTGTGGCCAGTTCACACTGTCCTGACACACTGACTTAGTGACTTTAAAATCACTCATTATTGAACGCATCTTTATCATATGTTACATGTTATGTTGTCTGTACTGCAGGTTGTAGCTGACAACAATATGGAGCCAGGAAAATCACTTGATATACCATTCACCATCAGCACCAGTGTGCCACGGACCAAGTTCAACATCCGTGCAAGAAATGACAAAGATTTTCCCATGACATACCCTAACAGGTGACATAACAAGTTAGCATAATACAACAGTAATATGCTTACAATAGTATTCTTACATAATGATAATTAGCCTATTTGTCTCATCTTTGGATTTACAAGATTCTTAATTACAAGCATAACTTCACAAGCTTTATTCCCCATCACATGATTCACAACAAGGCAATTAGCCCTTTGTGTGATATGGAACTAAGAATTAGTGGTGAATTTCCAACGAATTTGGATGCATCGTGGGCGTGACTGCCATATTTATAGTCTCTCTGTATTCACAGCATTGTCAGTGGGAGCAGATCCACAGCTGAAGGGACCCTGGCCATCACTGCCCCGACCAACACTGCTTCAGGCACTG
This sequence comes from Alosa sapidissima, assembly GCF_018492685.1. Taxonomy (NCBI): domain Eukaryota; kingdom Metazoa; phylum Chordata; class Actinopteri; order Clupeiformes; family Clupeidae; genus Alosa; species Alosa sapidissima. Next base: position 42,138,268 of record NC_055957.1, read on the forward strand.
ACATCACTCTGACCATTGATGTCGAGTCTGATGGAACCTCTGACTCAAACTACGCTGTGGTACGGCTCTCTGTGATCAAAAAGGTGACAATTGCACAGTGAACAGTCGTCTTTCACAAAGGTTTTCTTTGTTGGCCATTCTATATATTATACCAGTATTACAATTAAACTGTAAAATAAATGCTTTGAAATCTACTGTCACATTAGTTTGCAACACTCTTGTACTGTAATTAAAAATGGCACATTGTCCACAAGCACTGTGAACATTGTAGTGACACTGAAAACTGACTTTGGCTTCTGTCATTGTCCAAAAGGTTACAGATTTCACACCACCAGAATGTAATATGTTCAACATCAACAACAGCTGCCCAACTGACTGCAGAAACGCTTCATGGCACGCCACTGTTAACATGACTGATGGCAATGGCACAGGAGTCGAGAAGGTCTGGATACAGGAGGGCGACGTTTCTCACTCTGCAAATGAGACTGAGCATGGCGGCGTAACGGTGATCCAGTACTTCTGCCAAATTTCCTGCTGCACCCCCAACCTGAAGGTGTCGGTCACGGACAAGGAGGGCAACGTTGGCACGTGCTTCCACTCCATCAGGTCGACCACCACACCAGTCCCCTTCACCACACCCAATGGCGGACCACCCTCCCTGGGTTTGGCAGTGCCACTGTGGATATGCCTGCTACTCTATGCCACTGCCATAGTCTGAGATTTAGTCCCACTCTTGCATTAAAATTGGCATATGAGCACACCAAAGAGGGGTTGGATTTTATGTTGTTTCATATGGTTCAAATTGAATACTGCAACCAACCAGTAAAGGTGTGACCTTTAATGCTCAGAAGTTGATTTAGTAATGCCACCATCTTGGCACTACATCCTACAAATGCTGCCAATATACTGTTTGTGTGAAAGGTGGAGACTCACCTGCACACAGTTCATTGAATTATAATTATTTTCTGCACTAACACATTAAACAGTATGTACAATCAATGTGTATGCAATAGTGTTAGATATTCTGTTTCTGTAATTTAGTATACTAACTATTCGTATATACTTACTTGCTATTAAACTGATTTTCTTTTCTATCCCATGTTATTACAGTTAATAAATTAGACTGCAGGACACATACTGTAAGTTTGACTATTTGATGATGTGCAAAAACATGTTTTAATACTACAACACATTGTAATAAAATTAATTAGGGCTGAGGGCACACTGACTGACTGATACCATGAGTGACTACAAATGATCTATAGATGTCTTTAGAAAAGGTACAAAAAGACTGGAATACAGAGGTCTTCAATATTTATTTTTTTTAGTAACACAAGCAGCAATCTCAGAATGAGCAAGCTTTCACATTTCATATAGCAACACAAGCCTTTAACAATTAAAATATAACATAAAAATTAACTCAGAAATGTCGTAAAATGCAATCTGGTTATTGTCACAGTACACTCTTAAAACCGAATGTGTTGTCCCTCTCTGGACACAAGTTGTGTTGTTTTCCACAGACAATGACTGCACGTCACAATAAATCAGTTAGCAATTCATATCACATTTACAGGCTGTTCTAAGTTCAATCTTCCAGTGTAAACAAAAGCCACTACCTGTGCATACTGCAGAGGCTACTGATCTGTGACATGCTGTGTGTTGAGGTGCTTCTTGAGGTGTGCTGACTGAGTGAACCTCTTGCCACAGACCTTGCATTCATACGGCTTCTCCCCGGTATGAATGCGCTTGTGCCTCTTGAAATTGCCAAGGTCCACGAATCCTTTCTCACAGGTCGGGCAGCTGTAACGCTTCTCTCCTCTGTGCCCCTGCATGTGCATGTTCAGCGCCATTCGGTGTTTGAACTTCTTGCCGCACTGCATGCAGCTGTAAGGCTTCTCTCCCGTGTGCATGCGCATGTGAGTGGCCCGGTCGGCTTTGGCCAAGAATCGCTTGCCGCAGACCTTGCAAGGGAAGGGCTTCTCACCCGTATGGATGAGCTGGTGCTTGGTCAGAGTGAAGTGGTAAACGAAACTTTTTCCGCACTCGGGGCACTGATGCTGCTTCTCATCGGCGTGGATCTGGACGTGCCGGTTCAGGCCCCTCACGCTAGGGAACGCTTTCCCACATTTGTCGCACGAGAACGGACGCTCCCCTGTGTGAAGCCTAGCGTGGTTCTCTAGCGCTGAGGCATTGCTGAGGACCCGGCCACAGACCTCACACTGGTTTTTGCGTGCTTGAGACTTGCCTGACCTTTTCTGATCAATTTCTAGGTCATCCTTTACTGAGTCATTGTTTTGTGAAGTCGTGTCATTTTGAATGGTCATGTCTCCACCTGTCTGATAAATGGGCCCATCACTTGAGAGCTCCTGCAGGCTCGATTTGGGTTTGGATTCTTCTGAAACATCCAGACTATGACTTTCTGACTCTAATTGCCTTGTGTTAGGCCGGTTTGATTCTTGACAAGTCTTGAAATGTGATCGTAGTTTCAAAAGGACAGAATCACTGTGCCCTTGTCCTTCTTTTGGGACATCATTTTTGATGGTGGTGGAACTTCCATCACTTTGTAGGGCTGAGCCTGAGACACTAAGCAGACCTGAGCATGCGGTTAGGTTCCTGTACTGTCTGTTTAGATTTGCATTTCCTGACATTGAGTGAGGCTGTCCTGACAGTGAGAGGGATCCTGAGTGGCCTGAGGAGAACTGATCAGAAGCCATGCAGGGCGTCTGAAGGGCAATGCCTGGTTGGACCAGCGGTACACATTGCTGGGAACTCACAGAGGACAAATGCTCTGACAGCATATTAGGCTGGTCAAACGTGGAAGGTGGGTGTAATATTGTCAAGGTCGGTTCTTCCAGGTCATACATTGGGTCCAGGGAGGCATAGAGACTCTCTAATGGATAGGACAATGGAACTTGTGAAGTTTCATGTGCTGACTGAAAGGACTGGGATGGAGGTGAAGTTAGAAGTTGGTGTGTTGGGAAAGAAGATCTAGTTGCTGGTATTGGAGCTGGAGTTGAATTCTGGAGTAAAGCAACAAGTGGCATATTTGAGCCCATTTGGCACGCGGATGAATTATGATCTAATGGAAGTGAAGGCATGTTAGATGGAACCTGGCATGAAGCAGATGACTGGAAAGGGCTCATACACGCTGGAAACAAGACCTGGCCTGCTGAAGCAACAATGTTTGGTTGTAAATTAGGGAACTGTGTCATTTGGGGCAAAACCTGAAATGGGGGAGCTTGTTGCTGTGATAATGGCACCTGAGTTGGCTTACAATGTACCTGGCCTTGTGAGACAGAGTGACTGACAAGTGAGGGATGAGACTGAGCTGGGGGATTTGTAATATTAGCCCCTTGATTTGAAAGTAGCCCTGGAATTTGAACAGGGAGAAGAGGAACCTGGGCAGGTGGAACCGATTTAAGAGATCGCAGAGAAGGGAGAGTAAGAGCTTTAAAGGCTGGCTGTGGAGCTGACTGGATTCTAACCTGGGAGGTCTGAATCAGCACCTTATTTTGTGTGCACATGGACAGTGACATTGGAATTGGAGCCTGAGACTGCACTGTACTGCCCTTGGGAAGTTCACTGGGTTGGGGGTGTAGGGCAGCAATACGCGTCGTAGCAGATGTGTAGAGAGCTTGTGTCTTTGTGTCAGATGTCCGAGCACCTAATTTAGCATTTTCTTGTAATATGTTTCCCTCATTAACTTCTCTACTTTCTTGATTTCTCACTTCTGAATTGCTTCTGGCGTGGACCTCAGATGTACTGATCCTGTGCTTTTCTGTTTCCACTCTTGCGCCTGATGAAATAGATTCTGAAGTAGCTTTTACAGAAAGGCTTTTCTCTGTCGTCTTTCTACGGAGTCCGGAGGAGAGAAACACTAAAAAAAAAGAGTGGTTGGGATGACTAAGTGAAAAAGCAGGTGAAATCTGGAGGACATGACAATATTAAGTCTCCAAATTTAAGCTGAGAGTTCACACTTATTGCTGTACCAATTTTCAAAATGAGATGTTCTCACCTTCTGGTGGAATGTCCTTTATATGTTGCCTCCGGATAAGCTTTGGCTCACCATCTTCTTGCTTTAGCAAAAAATATCCAGTGCTGTGGTCATCTAAGTCAAGCTCCTGTGAGAGACAACACACACACACAGTGAGAGAGAGAGAGATTCACAGAAACACAAAATGCACAAAACCACAGTGAGCATGTGACAAAAAAATAACCACTGACAAAGAACTGCAAAATGGGGGAAAGGACTAGTAATAAGCAGTGACCTCTTGCTTGACAAGCACCAACGCCAACTGGCGGTTTTCCTCCTCTGAGAGACTTGGGCACAGGTTTTGAAATGCACTCCTATCATCATCTTCATTTCGAGAACAAGGGCTGCAGGATCTCTCCACCACGGTTGGCCTGACTGACACAGAGATCACACTTCATTTTACATATTCATTGAAACAACTGGCAACATGCTGAGTAGGCTTTGGCATATTTTATATAATCTATTCAGATCACATTCAGATCAAAGGATAAACTGTAATTCAATAATTCAAAACTCTAATTCTATTTCAATATGATATAGCCTACACATCATTTGAGTAGCCTATGATTTCAGACAATTGTGTTTATCTAGGCCTAATGAATACATAAACATATTAGACATGCATGTTCATAAATTAGTGAACACTTACATTTTCCTCTATGTAGGCTAGGCCTCTAAATACTACCTTGTATCATTGAAGACAAAACAATGTTTACATAGGGTAGCCTAGCCTATAGGCCACATGTTTAATTCTTAAGCCACGTAAAAACTAGTGCCCTCTCAGAACCAGTGACCATTGACCTACAAAGACAAATTGAATTGTGTTATTGTTTGGAGAAGGACGGAGATGTCCATGGGATCTGGTCAGAAACCTGAACCAGGAAATAAAGAGAAACAATAATTCACCGGTAGACTATCACAACTTACCACACTGCACACCGATGTCACGTTTGTGAGAATTATCTTTTAGAATGGGGATGTAGTTGTTTCCTGGGTCCGTACATGGTTGTGACTTTTCAAAAAAAATAATCTTATCATTTAAGTTACCGTTCTCTTTCCTGATTCGAACTATCTCTACTTTTAGTTCCTGGACTGAGTTCTCGAAGAGTTGCATTGTCTCAGAAACAACGTTATGCAGTAACCTCTCCACAACAGATGTAAACTGACGTTGAAAGTCTCCATGATTTGACATCATAATACTTTAACAAAGAGTTCTTCAAAGAGAGACCGTATAAGTACACCCAAAGTAGGGTATAGACGGTAAACGAAAGTATTTTGGGTTGGCTATGCAGCTCAACGTGCACAACTGGCTTCTTGCCCTCAGGTTCACCGTCGTTGACGCAATATCTCTAGCAGGAGGATAAAGATCAATGTTCACTTCCGCACAGTAAACGTCTGAAAGTAACTGACAGCTTAGTCGCCTGCCTGTGTGCATTTTAAGCGTGATGCGGAAATGGAATATTAATGTGATATACGGGAGAGAAAGTTGTTGGTTAGAAAAGACGAGGACACGTTTTATGTTAGCACTACAATCTGCCCAAGTAGCTACATGGACAAAAACACTCGCTGCGCCAACAGAGGCAACATTTCCACAGATTTTAACTGGTCGTCACCACACCACAAACAGTCCCAAAGTTGACTAGCTTATCTACAGGAACTAGTAGCATGTTTAAAATGTGGTGGACAGAAGCATCCTATCATACATAAAGTTAGCTTTTATTCGAACAAAACAACAGAATATAATAATTATTCCTAAATAATAATTCCGCTAAATGTTGTAGTAGCCTACGTAAAAAAGAAGATAAAACACTCTTAAGTCTGAGAGCCTGAGCTAATAAATCAACAAGCTAACAGATCAAGAGACTGGCAGGCAACCAGAAGCGAAGCAAATACGCACAAACAATGAGTGGTACAAATTGTCCAGTCGCCCGACCCGTACATATGTTTCCGGAAATTCAGCGTGCTTTAAGGGTGAAGTTGGACATAATTTTCCTGCTAATTAATCTAATATTTTACATAGTTCTCTGATCACAGGAATTGCTCTATTTTGCCACATAGTTGTCTTTTCAGCTGCGTCTTCCAAAAACAACCACAGTGTATTTGTCTTGGAAATGTAAAATCGTTTTAGCGAGTTGAATGTTGATTGTATTTCGAAAACTCCTAACGTTACGTTGGCGATCTAGCTACCGTATGTAGCCTATAATTTCCTTAACGTTTCGGTGATTTTAATCGTTCTAAATGGTGCCATAACTCCATCATTTAAGTAATGTTTTTCAAATTAAACCGTAGGGCCTGCCTCAGTTGCGATTATGTTCCACCTGTACCCTTCCTGAATCGAGTTTAAGATGTGGTACCCAGTTCAGTTACCTCGCAGGTAATAATTAGTGCAATCTACCACTAAATTGTCAGCTTTTCGGTTGTGTGCAGTTGTACACTTACAACGTTGAAAGGGGTGATTTCGTTTCGCGAGCCAGGATGTCTGAGGCGATATTGACCTTTCAGTCTCAGTTATCTGGCGTAATGGAGACTGTTTTTAAAGCAGCGATGTTTGAGATAACAAGGCTTGTAGAGGACAGTTTTTTAGAAGAAGTGTCCCGAAGCAGAGAACAGGTGGAGTCCCTTAAGAAGCGTCTACAATTGTCTGAGAGTAGACGTAAAGAACGCGAGAACGTACGCCGGATGAGGTGTGTAAACTGCGGGAAGACTGGATCTACCGAGAACCCTGTAGAAAGGAACTTGGAAACACAGACTAGTAAGTTCTTGGACTCCTAATACGAAATTCGTCTTGCTGTCTAAAATATAGCCTAGTCGGGCATTAACCTCGGTTAACTTGTCTCAGATAGAGGTGGTGGGCTGAAGCAAGAGGAGGTCCAAGAAGATGAGTGGAACAGTTGTGGTGGCAGCACAAGAGATGGTTCTACCGATGCAGGGCAAGAACCAACATCAGAGTCCAGTCGTTTGACTGTGGTGTGTACAATTACTCATGGGCTGTATGTTTGTGCTTCTATATTGTACTTGAATTACTGAATACAGTTACTCCATAAAATATGATTCATTCATGTTCACAGGATAATGCTACAAGCAGGGTTAAGGGATATTCACAACCTAAAGAGGAGAGTCTACGCAATTTGCAGGAGCATACTGAAAAGTGGAGTTTGTGCATGGAAGGTGAGTGTTAAAGGAGATATTCGGCGATCTTTCACATAGATCTCTGTTTCTCGAGGTTACCGAATACCAGAGCTGGTTGGTCACCGGGGTGCAGAGATATAGTTCAGTAGGGTGACAGTCACAGGGAAGAAGCTTCCTCTGAACCTGGTGGTTCGGGTGCGAAGAGACCTGTATCGCCTCCCGGAGTGGAGTGAACATTCTGTGGTTGGGGTGGGAACAGTCTTTGATGATGCTGCACGCCTTATGCAAGGAGTTCATAATTACAAGTAGCCTAAAATATTGTCATTTGAATATTTCAGATTGTTTTTCAACTTTTTTAACACTCACCTTTAATGTTATGATTGCATTGTATTGGTGGTCTAATTAGGTGCTTTTAGGAGAGTAAGTTGTGTTTCTTGGCTATTACTTGGAAAATAGGTGTTTATAAGGATATGAGGATGTAAGTTATGATGTTTGCCATGCCATTAGTTAAAATAAATATGGAAAAACCCAACAAGTGAACCTTTCTTGAATCGCAGAGGAGTGTCATGCAATGTTCATTTCTGGTGAGTACTGCACAAATGACAAGCAAACATGACGTGAGCTAACTGGATAGCTAGAGGGAACTAGGCTATTTTCAGATGTAAAAGTTTACCAATAGTTGCGTAGCCTGTTACTCACGTGTAATTTAAAAAACAATGGTGAATTAACTTAATTTCATTAGGTTAAAGACACAGACTTTAGAGATGCAATTCAGCAGACCAGTTATTATTATTTGTTGATATCAAACCTGAAGAGGAACACAACAAGTTTACCTAACGGCTATTCCCGCTGTTCACCCGCATGGAGTTTTTTCTCTCCTCATGCCCTGATAGTTCTGCTTCATCTTCTCATCAAAAATATAACTGTCACTAACTTGACGCAATTGATTCATTTGCGGGGGCCCTACATGTATAGGGGTGGTCCGAATCTGCTGAGTACTGTTGGTATAAAAAAAACTTGAAAACAACCGGTTCTACCTAGCTTGTGTTGCTGCAGTCAACAGCTGGAGCTGCCAGGCAGCTACAGTGCTACACCCTGGGTGCATGTTCGTACGTTCATACAGACAGTGCTCGGTGACCTTGAGAAACAGATCTATGTGAAAAATAGCTGGAATTCTCCTTTAAGTTTCAGGGTGAAGTGATCTTGATTCAATGAATATGATGAGTGAATTCTCCTTTAAACAGAAAATGACCTGAGTCGCAGGAAATTTAGCATCCTAGTCAAGTCAAGTCAATTTATTTGTATAGCACAGGAGTTGACCCAAACAGGACAACAGGAGTTGACCCAAAGTGCTTCACGGGTATGGCAGAGAGGTAGTTATTTGTGCACACATAGGTAAAAGAGGAGCCAGTATTATAGTAGCGTAACAAGAAAAGATTAGAAGAATAAATAAAATTAAAATAAAATAGGTTCAGGTGACAGGGCATAAAAAATGAATAAAAAGAGATGAGGTGCAATAAATAAACATTTATAAAACAATAGAGCAGAGAGAAGAGGTAGCAACTGTGGGACAGCACATGATGTGTAGTGGAAGGATGTTCCAGCCTTGGGGCAAAAATCATAAAGTGCAGTCTGTGATTCAGGTCCTTCAGATCATTTCTGTCTAATTCAGTGAATTGCTCCCCATGATCCTCTAGGCTACCTGTTCATTCCTTGTTTGCTCTAAAGACTGCAGTGTTTGTGCATGGAATTTAAAGGTGTAATTTAGGGGTGTAATTTGATTGGCGGTTGAGTTAAAATATCAGCAAACGTTTGCAAACCTAAAACAAATTAGAGACTGCATCTTTAACAATATTCATATTTTTTATAAAGCAAATGCAAGGGTGCCCTAACAAATATTCATCAATATCATTCCAGAAGAAGAGATTTTGCATTCATCCGACAGTAAATGTGGCCGCGAAGAGCATCTCCAACAGTGCCAGGAGGAATGGGACACTGAACTAGAGATCCAGTCCCAAGACCCTGGCCCAGATCGGGAAGCAGAGGACCTGCAAGGGTTGCCATACAGATCCCGATACAGTATGGATGAGCTTGGCAGCTTTGACACATCTTATAGCAGCCAGGTCCTGGACATGGGTGACCTTGATGGATTGGCGAATTCTCCCACGAGAGAGGATGGTGCTCTTAGCTACAGCACAGCTCAGGCCCATCTCCCTGCTGACTTGGGTGTAATGGAAGAGGGTACTCGGCGCACACATGCATCTGGCACACTTAGGGGGAGGAGAGGCACTGTCAGGGGGACTCACAGACAACCCCCTGCCAATCCTTCATGTGGAAACACTGGCTCAGCTGACCTCAACTGTTTCCTGATCAATGAGGATGGGTACCTGGAGGACCCCAGTGCTATATACCAAAACAATGGGGAAGCAGAACAGCGGGAGCATGGAGTACTCCCCAGTGGTTCATCACTGGACAATCCTGAACAAATGTACGCAGGAGACCCCTTCAGTCACACACCCCTGACATCAACCCATGGCCTGGTTCAACGCAGTGGTAGGGAAGAGCGACTACACACTTGCAGTCAGTGTCTGATTAATTTTCCTGATGCCAGGTCCCTCAAGGCACACATGCAGTCCCACCGTACTGGGTCTTCTGGTCGTTACTCCTGTAATCAGTGTGGGAAGTCCTTCACACAAGCTTGCAACCTTAAAGTCCATCAGCGTATCCATCAGGGAGAAGGCCTTCATCTGTGTAGCCACTGTGGCAAAGGCTTCTCCTCCTTCAGCGACCTCCAGAAACACCACTGCAGCCATGCAGTTGACAAGCCATATTGTTGCTCGCTCTGCGGCAACAAGTTCAGCCGTCTGTGGAACCTGAAGCTGCACCGGCGTATCCACACCCAGGAGAAGCCACACTGCTGCACACTGTGTGACAAAAGTTTCACCCGAGCAGACATATTAAAGGTCCATTACCGGACGCACACAGGAGAGAGGCCGTATTGTTGCACAGTGTGCGGCCTCAGCTTCAAACGCTTGGACCATCTAAAGTCACATCAGCGCAAACACAGACCTGACCTCAGGAACTAAGATTTAAAACAAGAACTGGTGTTTGGAATAAGTAAGTAGAGCGTATATATGATGGGACCAGATTAAAAAAAAAAAAAATCATTAATCTCATTGTTATAGAGGTGCCATATCCTAGTTGTATTTCTAGTTATTTGCTGATGTTGCCTGTTTATTATCCTCTCGTTCAATTTTGTAATTTAAGAGCAACGTTTTTTGTGTCTGTACTATATTTCAATTGTTTATTATTACCGCCAGTGTTTGTAACTTTTGAATATCCATTATATAAATCTTGTAAGGAGATTTATTGTAAGGGGTTTTTATTTTGTATTTAAAAGTCTGATGTTGAATTACTGTGCATAAGGTAAATTACATTGTACTTATTTTACTTTTGTTAATGTGAAGACTTCATTAAAACCAATGTTATTGGCCTCATATGTATATGATTTCCATTCCAACATTGGGTCATTATGATGGGCTTGGGTCATACCACTAATCTTGTTATTTAGATAAAATGATTTATAAATTCCACTTGTATGGGCACATCTCTCCTATGTATTGTTGCCTGGAGGCCCTTAAGTTGCCACAGGTTTCTGCTGAGGATAACTACTTAACGTAATGTCAGCAGAAATGATAAAAGTTAACAACCTAATAGAGTCTACACAGTCCTGCCATATTGTGTGTACAAATAATACAGCAGCATACTTCTTTGTTCTCCTAGCAACTACACAAAACTAAGTTGTACTGCCACTGAGTGAATTTAGATCCGCAAACATAATCATGGATGAATTATCATGGCCCATATGTAACATTGAATGATTATGTTTAAATAAAGGCAAAACGGATCATAAAATAAACAGCTGGATTACTAGTGTTTTGAACAAGAACACACATATTCTAGGTTTATGCCTGATTAATAACAGCAATGGCAGAAAGATCGACGGGGATGCCATGTAGGCTACCCAAAGATTGTAAATAGGCGAAGTACGGAGCCTGTAGGCAAGACCTTTAAGGCCACCGTACCATGGGTGACATCACTGTTTACAACAAGCCTTTCATTTTCTACGTCGAGGTAGTTCTTGGTGCAACAGCTAAGTTTGTTAGCTTCATAGTATCTAAACAGTACACGGTACTTTATGCTATAGGAGCGCCTAATGACATGACTTTCCGAATTACATTCACTATCCCCTTGATTTAATGTGCCAGGTCAGCCTTTTGTAGGCTAAGGTGAGCTTGCTAGGCAACGTTAACGTAGGTAGGACCTAGGCTAGAGGTTAGCTAGCTAACGTTAACATAATATTAACCATCGAGAATAAAAAACCTTATTTAGCCTAGTGTGCTGATTGAGCTTTGATGTTGCCTGTCCAGTGTTGTCTTTCTTTGCGGTCTCATTCAGCGATATATTTTGCTTGTGTTTATATTGATGTGAGTCGGTGTCGGGGCGGGCATGCCTAGTGTTAAGGCTGTCAGTGAGACCTCTGCAGAGTGGCATAGGCTACAGTTCGTTTCTGAAGATTTGACCTTAGGTAATGTTATGCAAGTTAGAGACGAGGTATTTAAGGAATGGACTGGTTTGATGAGATTTGTATATTTTCTTCTCAATGTTGATGCATAAGTAGGATATTAACAAAAATTCAGAGTCGGACCTCAGGGGAGTTAAGGGTGAAATTAAACACTTCGTGTAAAGTGCTCTCCCATACAGATCACCAAACATGTCGGAGACAGTCATCATCACTTTTCAGACTCAGTTGTCTAATGTCTTGGAGACCATTCTTAAATCTGCAATGTACGAGATCACCAGGCTGGTGGAGGACAGCCTGTTAGAGGAAGTGGGCCGCGGGAAGCAAGAAGTGGAGTTGTTGCAGCGAAGATTGCAGCTGTCCGAGCTCAAACTCAAGGAGAGAGAATGGGAGAAGAGCAGGAGAGGAAAATGTACAGACTGTGGAAGGAGCATTTTCCCCACTGATGAATCACAACCTGGTGTGTTTTAGTAGCAGTCTAGAACATTACAAAAGGATGAAGGATGGTAGAAACAGTAAACATTACGAAGTATATTAGCATTCTAGACATATTATATATATTGTTATATTACTACAATAGCATATCACAACACTCTTTTAAAAATCATAATAGAACTGTATCACAGCTCATGTAGTCATGTCTCATAGGATCCTATAGCAATTTTCACCCTACATGTTCTTCTGAATTTGACCAACCGTCTTCATCAAAGGTGGAGAGGAATGTCCTGTTGTGAAGCAGGAGGATGGAGTGGCTGGGAGATGGGCCAGCTGTGGAAGGGAAGCCCCAGAAGCGGAACAGGAGATTCCTTCCTCTGGCTCCGACAGAGATTTCAAGGTACATGTCATAGCTGCTCACATTTTGTTTTTCATTTGTATCATACATATGATGCATGAGTTTTTTATTTTTATTTGCTTGATTTAAAAAAAAAAAAATCTGTTCTAGGTTATAGAATTGACTGCTGTTCAACCTGCTGACCTGGTGAAGAAAGAAGTCATCACAGATCCATCAGTGTCACAGGATGCCGAGTCTGTCATGGTCCACAGCTTCTCAGGAGACCAGCAGAAGGCTCAGAGGGAGAGCTTTGGTGTATTGGGTGACTGTCAACTACCTGAGCCAGTGATGAAGCAGCTAGATATGAAAAACCGTAAGAGTGGACCGAGTAATCAGGACAGAGGATTCTCAAGGAGTCACCCTATTAGAACACACACTGACCCTGATTTCAAATCAGACCACACAACAACTGCTGTTTCTTCCCAGCACCAATCAGGCAGCAACCCACAGTCCTCCACAGACTCTCTCAACACAAGGCATCATATTGGGGCCTCGGACTCTGCATCAGTAAAGCAGGAGGTTGTGGTTGTGTATCCACAGTGGAGAGAGAAGGAAGAGGCACCCAGGGACAATGTGGTTCTCAGTTCCTCCAAAGTAAATAGGTCAAGGGTGGACATTGTACCCCAGACTTCACCAAGTCGGCCCCAGGCAGAGGTTGTGATGAAGATCCCCCGTCCTCAGCTTCCAACAGACCGTCTGGCCTCTCAACCCATGGAGCGCCATGAGCCTGTTAGAAAACACAACCCAGCCCTAGCGCAGCCATCTGTGGTGACAGCCTCAAGCCTGGCCTCTGTGGAAGTGGACAGAAATGCCTCTCTTTACAAGAGCTCTGCCACCAAGCCCATCCAGCTCCATCACCACCAGAGAGTTTACACTGGTGGCCGACGAATCGGCGGCATCCACGTGGCCAGAGGTTACCCACAGGTAGCGGGCATCAAGACACACCTGAGCCACCACGCTGTCAAAGCGCCTCATAGCTGCAACCAGTGTGGGAAAGGCTTCTCTCACCTGTGCCACTTGAGGGCGCACCAGCAGACCCATACGGGTGAGAGGCCCTTCTGCTGTGCTCTGTGCGGCAGGAGCTTCACCAAACTCAGCAACCTGAAGGCTCACTGCAGGGTACACACAGGAGAACGGCCATACATCTGTTCGGACTGTGGGAAACGCTTCACCCAGAAGTGCAATCTGAAGAGGCACCAGAGAATCCACTCTGCTCATCTATGACAGGATGGATAGGCGGCTGTAGGTTTGGGCTCAAGTGAACATGGATAATTTCTACTCAGATAGCAAATGTCATATCTGTAATACACCATTTACTAGCAGAGTTTTTATTATTACCGCTACCTCTTTGTCTGAGAATTGCTTAATTGCCAACACCGGTTGGTATCGACAGCAGAAGGGATGACTCCATATGAGTGTTGTCATACACCTCTGTTCAGATATTCCATTATCATGTTATCTATTCAATTACTGCGGTGTTGTAGTGGATACTGATGGATAGAGAGTGTTGAAGCAATAAATATGTTTATTCATTTTTATGTATTTACAGTATGTTCTATGTTTGTGTTTATGTTATGTTAGCCACATCTTCATATTGTATTCGTTTGTCAATTGTTTTGTTACCCTCCCTGCAAGAGTTAACATAAAAACAGTGCTTTTCTCCAAAGAGGTATAATAGAGCCCAGCACGATAGATCACCAGCAACGTGACACTACACTACATTGTATTTACAATATTGTTTAAACCAAGACAAAAAGCTTGGTAGTGAACTCTGAATACGTGTTCATCATTCCTCAAATTTACTATCTTGTGATTGTTACCCCCTTTTCAAAGTAACATAATTATTTACAGGTGTGTATTAGGCCTATATGCTGAATAGTACACACAGAAAATTGCATAGTCAATTTGAATAGTCAAATGTTCCACTTTGCATTTAGTTAGAGACAGAATTGATCACAAGATATTGGACAGCACTCTTATTTACCTGTAACTTGTTTAGAAGCAGTTGAGGTATACTGTCTCAAAACATACAATACAATAAACGGGAACCTAGAAAAGCAATTGTGCACTTTTTGTCACATTTAGCGAATATGTCCGCACGATCTGCAAGCTGCCAATTCTGTGTGTACACTGTAAAAACAAACCTAGCTTCGTACACAGCTCATGGCTCCATGAAAACAAACAAAGTAGCAGCCTGTCCCCTGAACAATAACAAAACACAGAGTGGAGTTGTGCGGGGACCATTAAAGGGAGGGGTGAGCTACCTCTCTGGTGGGTTCTGTTTGGTGTTTGCTTCAAATATAATGTAAATCACTTTGAACAAAAGTGTCTGTTAAGAATATCAACAAATGCAACGTCATGCAGAATCGCTTACAGTCCCTTTAACTATGCCTTTAATTTTCTAACTTTATTTATTTAAACTGTTATAATGGTTACACAGTAGTAAACTCTAGTGTGGAATTTTTTATATTATCACTCACTGTCTGAAACAGTTGAGCAAGTAATATTATGGATTTACTTCACAGAAATGTGTCCTGTTTTGTGACTAAGATTGTCTTGTTAAAATTGTAGCCTGGAGTATAGTAGATGTCTTGTTCCCTGACATTGCGCATTCATGAAATAGTTGAAACAATAGTACATAATCACACACCATTTCCTCTTTATGACAACACATACCTTTCATTCCTCTTTTGTAGTAATGACATAGTCATAGATATATTGTTTTTATTTATTAAACAAAATGTTAATTATTTATATATCCCATGCCAGAGTTCTCATTAAATACTGAAATACTTTTCTTGATGTGTTGTTGAGTTAATTGTGAATGTTAATGAAAGATGAAGCCTGCAAATAGTTATCGCTACTTAAAACAAAGGCCGATTGAATGTGTAATAGGGAGATGCCTCTACATCGTCTAATTATCAGAGCCATCATTTATTCTTAATTTAATATTATAATATTATTATTATTATTATTTATAAGCACCTTTCAAGTCAGCCAATGACACTACAATTCAAGGACATTGTACATTACATACAGACAGAAACACAAAGACAGAGGACATTGTACAATTAAAGGACCACACTATACAAACAGGACACAGATAACCTAGGCTCAAAGATAGCCTAGGCTACTACACAGACGCAGAGATCAAAGATAGCCTAGGCTACTACACAGACGCAGAACATAGTGAAAAGATGACATTGTGTGGAAAAAAAGCTACTACAAGAGGACATAAGGAGGGGCTAGACATGATGGGTGATACAGAAGTAAAGGAAATAAATAAAATGGGGGGAAAAATAAAGAAACTGGATAAAAGCAGTTTACGGCTTTGACTGTTGAGCGCAACCAGCGCCACCCTGTGGACGCAGCAGAATTGTAATCTAGACACCCGAGTGAATCACCCATGCACATAGGTGGCAGTGTGTTTTTATCCATACTGAGGACTATCGTCGGACTGCTAAGAAAGGGGGTTGATGGTCAAATGATACCAACAATGTCAGGCTAATTGCCAATAAATAAACAATCGACCACTACTGGTGAGTATACTGCATCTCGAAAGAATAATGTTAAAGCTTGGGAAAGCAATATCAGCGATTCACAAAACTGACGCAGACATTTTGTTTATTTTAGCCTGTATGTTAGTCTAATCATCGAGAGGAGAAGAGAGAGAGAGGCTATTGCAGTTATTGAATCAGCATCAGTTCCGACGGTTAATATAGCACAAATAACCCATGTAGCTCATTTATTTGTGCTCCGTAAGCAGTTGTTGTTTGTTGACACGTATATCGTAGGCTATCTTCTCGCTTGGAAATGATGTGTGTTGTTTTATTTCACTGTAGGCTGATGCAAAGCTTTTACAAGTTGGCATCGAAGCGCCATCTCAGACTACATTTAAAAGATGTCAGAGGCCCTCATCCTCACCTTTCAGTCCCAGCTCTCCAGCCTGTTGGAGACTGTCCTCAAGTCAGCCATGTACGAGATCACTAGGCTGGTGGAGGACAGCTTCTTAGAGGAAATGGGCCGTGGCAGGCAGGAAGTCGAGATGCTGCGGTTGAAACTACAGCTATCTGAGCTCAAACTAAGGGAAAAAGAGCGTGAAAAAGTGAAGCGGGTGAGGTGTGTAAACTGTGGAAAAGCTAGCGCCTCCAGTGACGGAACACACAATGAGCCACAAACAGGTAAGTGATTTAATAAGGATGGATGCTTTCAATTAGACTGAAATGCAGACATATTGGCTTTGAAGAAGTAGGCTTCTGAAGGACTGTCCAAAGGTCCAAAGAGGCACTTGGGACAGTAGCCTAACACCTACTTATCTGCATGTTTTTGTTTAGA
Source organism: Alosa sapidissima (assembly GCF_018492685.1). Lineage (NCBI taxonomy): Eukaryota > Metazoa > Chordata > Actinopteri > Clupeiformes > Clupeidae > Alosa > Alosa sapidissima. The sequence continues at coordinate 42,155,179 of NC_055957.1, forward strand.
GGCCGACACCCTCTGCCTGAGCCTGAGTGTCCGTGAGCAGCGCCAGTGTGGACAACTGTGTGAAGAAGAGGAGTGGAGCTCCAGAGAGATACGCGATAGCAAGCCTTGTGTAGCCCCTTCCTATGTAAACAATAAGGGGGACAGTCAAAGCCTGAGTTTGTCATCTCCATCTTCAACACCAGACAAGCAGTGGACATTGCAGAGCCCCATTTCAACTGCCGGATCTGCCATAAACCAGGAGATTGATTCCCTCTCTGGTGCCAAGCACAAAAACAGACATGCAGCCGACCCTGGTGGGGTGGTCTCCTCGCCCCACATCAGAGAGAGTGTTCAGGAATCACAGGCAGCACAGACAAGCCTGCACGCCACGTTAGCAGTACCAGGCAGCAGCTGCCACAGTAGCACCAGCAGTGACTTGGTCCCCCCCTCTGCTTTCCCTGATCTGAAGTCGGAGAGCGACTCGGCAGCTCCGTTTCTTATTAAGGAGGAGGAAGAGGCCTTGCCGGTGTGGAACCCCAGTCATGAGGAGGAAGAGCTTTGTCAGGACATGGCCAATCCACCAGAGACACACTCCAGCGTGCCCTGGAACCAGGAGGAGATGCAGGTAGAGACCCTTAACAATATCTCCCCTCTTGTCTCACAGGAGACAGACGCGTTCGTCATGTCATATTCTGTTAAGCTGGACACACTGGCATCACAAACCGGGCAGGTCCAGCCCCTGCTGTTCAGTCCAGCAATGGCAGATTTGACTGACAAGTCAGTTGGATCTGATTTACAGGTTCAGGGCGTTGTTGGATACACCACTCCCAACAACAGCTTGGTGTTGAGTGAAAACTCACCCGTGTCCCGACCACAAGGCCTCCGTGAAGAGAGGGCCTTTGGCTGCTCTATTTGCCCAAAGAGATTCTCGACATATAAGTATCTGAAAGCGCACCAGAAGCTCCATACTGAAAAGCGCCACCCATGTTTGCAGTGCGGGAGAGGGTTTCAGCACCTGTGCCACCTGAAGGCCCACATGCTCACTCACACGGGAAAGAAGCCAATTAACTGCCCCCACTGCGACAAAAGCTTTGTGTATAACTTTGAGCTAAAGATCCACCTTAGGCAGCACTCAGGCGAGAAGCCCTACGTGTGTGCGCACTGCGGGAAAGGCTTCGCGCGGCTGAGCAACTTCAAGCAGCACCAGAACATCCACACGCGAGAGAAAGTGTACGGCTGTGCCTTCTGTGGCATGAGGTTCACACGCTCGAGCAACCTGAGGGTCCACCTGCGGCGGCACAGCAGTCCGAGCGACTCCTGTCTGTAATGTGGCTGATCTGAAGGAGGCCTGTTGACCAAGCAGAGACTGTGTCAGACTTCAATAAAGAAATAATGAATTAATAAACCACATTAATAAGGACATTTTCAAGTTCCACTCAGTCAGGCCCTTCAACGCCATAGTGCATTGTGGACAACTTCTTTTATATGCATGTGGTCATGTAGATCAGCCATCTGGGTACATTCACAGCAAATGTGATTTAAAAGAAAGCTGATTCATAAATGTCCAGAGAATTGAGAATTGTAATGATAAATTAAAGTTTTTTGTGTGATGAACAAGTGTTACAATTCTGAAAAGACACTCTTACACAGGGTAGCCTTAATCTGAGGTTTGTGTGAGATATTCATTAAACCAATTTAAATGTCTCCACATTGTATCAGTGTCAATGGTACGTGGTTGGAATGTCTGCTTGTTTGAAATAGCATTCATGTAGGACTTGTCGAGTGCAACTTACACAAGATGGGCACACTTACACATGTATGGAGTATACCTACTGAAGTAAATCCACACTTACTTTAGTGTTACTTTGTGATTTTTTAACTGCTGATACAAAACATGCTTTATTTAGTTCAGACATTCTTCTCATCATTGATTTTGTCTATATCCCCTTAAGACTATTTGCTATAATAACATTTTCTATCATATATTCAGAGATTATATTTAAAGGTACACTAATACAAAACATTGTGTAACATCGCACACAGTAAAAAACAAGGAAATGGATAAAGTTGCCACTTTTCAGACTTTTAAGTCCTTGATTAAATCTGTTTACCATGTCACATCAGGAATTGACCAACATTGATGAGGCTTTATCTAGGATGTCACAATGTGTAAAATTTGCTTTGCCTTTGCAAAATGATGCTCCAAAACACTTTATTTCTTAACTGTTAAGTGGAACAAGTCAACCCAAATGAATCTGATGGCAGTGCTGATGATGCTGATTAATTGTTTGTTTTATTCATTCTTTCTTTACAGGTTATTCAAAATGTCACAAGATGGGCAAATAGTCAAGAGGTCAAAAGGAGACCAAAAAACAGACAGAAGACATTTAGTGTAAGTACTTTCCTTCATGTCTTTAAAGATGTCCTAAATGATTTAAAGGTGCTCTAAGTGATGCCACACGTTTTTTAGGCTAAAACATGTTTGTCACTTACTGCAAACATCACCTAACCATCCACTAGCTGTCTGTGTCCTGCATACACTGTAAAAAAACACAATCTCTGTGGACAGCCCAGTTCCAAAAATGGCAACAAAAACAACCTGGGCAAACCTAGCCTATAAAAACATAACAAACTGTTCCAGCAAATCACAGACGAGATGAGCGTTTAGGAGAGTTTCAATTGCACGCGAGCAGCACGGGAGAGAGGGGGAGGAAGTAGCGAGCTAGCTCTTTGTTTTGTTTGAAAGTCAACAGAAGTGACGTTACCCAGCATCGCTTAGAGCACCTATAAATGGCATATAATTCAAATCTCTAATGGATGCCTTTTTTGACTTCAGAGTGTAGCCAGACAAATTCTTATACAGTCCCAAGTATGGCAGAGGGCCTGCTATAGCAGAAATATTGAGTGGGGCCCTATAACAGCTAAGGTCGGTTGTAACATGCACAATCCATTCATCCCTGTACTTAAGTGTTAAGAAATTGGGAAGTTGTGAAATGGTGCCTAAAAAGGTGTTTATATGATGTGCACACAGATCATATCAGCAATGCCACAGCTCTCTGGCAGGGAAATGGAAGTGATTGTACGCTGCACTAAAATGCTCCATAACAGAAGAGACTATCTGAGGAGGAGAGCAAAGGTGCTTTTCTGCTATTCATAAAATTGTTCTGATAATAATAATAATAATAGCTACAATACAATGAGATGAACTACATAAACATATAAATCTGTACTTTGCATGTGTATGTTGTATTACTGCTTCATCTGCATTTGGAAATTTCATCTTACAATGTCTTTCCTTTCTTGCAGGATTTTTCAATGGAAAGAAATCAGTTGTCAACAAACAGTGGCTATAGTGCTAACTAATGCCAAATTAAATGTAAAACAGGGACATTTTCAGTGTGCTGGGAAATCAATGAATAAAATTATGTGTTGCTGAAGTAGAAGATTGCTGGTGATTAATAAGTGGAGTTTTGTCAACTTTCTAACCTGTTCCACTATTAATAGATGTATATTGTTGGGCTCATCAGTTAAGAATAATAAATGTCATTCACCCCCAAAGCTGTTGAGATGTTAGCTTTTTCTCTAGAATGTCTACATTTACCATCTTCTCTTGCCTAGTTTGTGCCCTTGTATCTAACAGTGTGATTTTACCAAGAACAAAAAGAAAGTAAAGTGCAATGTATATGATTGCATTTGTTTCCGGCAATCAGTGTTGCTAAATGTTACATTGTCAGGCTTAACCATTACTCTTGGCCAAGTTATTGTGTAAAAACAGGACTTATCAGGTCACTGTTCTGTGTGGTAATCTGGAACTCAGGTGCAATAATGATGACACTTCATGTTTAACCACTCACATGTATGGTAGGCCTATATGGTATTTTGTTACACTGTACCTTATACAACATGTGTGGTTCACAGCTTTAAAGAAAAGGATATATATGTCAACTGTAGACAGGTGACTTAATTTCATACACTCAGAAACATCAATTGGAGCTTGAACAAAACTGTCCTACAAAGGCTAAGAGCAGTATCTGCACTTTTTCTCAAAAATATTTTGCACAAATAAGTACATGGTCTGCTCTTCAATCTGTTAAAATTTCATATGGCTACCTAATAAATTTCTTAGCTAAATTTACATTTTTAGTTTGCAGTTTGTATAGAACTTGCCATTACTGCATTCTGCCTTTGTTTCACTTGCCCTTACTCTAATAGGGTGTGTGTGTGTGCGTGCGTGAACAGGGACAGACTGGGACTAGACTAAAAAAAGGACCTTTTTAAATATAAGCAGCAGTGTGCAAAGGTGTCAAAGGTTAGGTTTTGGTGTGCAGCAATGCAATATTGCTTGACATGAAAGTCTACAAGAATACCTGATTGATTTTGTTCCATTTTTACATAAATGTTTATAAATGACAGAGTTGCCATTGTTAATGCATCAAGCAGCATATCTTCACTAAAATGTAGTAAGTACCTCCTCAATTAATATAAAAACAGTGATTATGATCACTTGCTACACTTCAAACAGTTGATGGGCAGGGTGGAATGAGTCTTTCAGTATGCTGTCTGTCTTCTGCAGGCAGCAGGAGGTGAAGATGTTGTCCAGAGCAGGTAGCTGTTGTTTTGTGATGTTCTGTGCAGTTTTGATTATTTTCTGCAGGGACTTTTTGTCTGCTGCAGAGCTTCTTCTGTACCACACCAGGATGCCACTCTAAATGGCACAGCGGTAGAATGACACAAGGAGCTGTTGTACGTTTATTTTCCTGAGGGTTGTGCCTTTTTCATTAATGCTGTGGTGTTTGTTGTCCATGAGAGGTCCTCTGTAATGTGTGTGCCAAAGACTTTGAAATTTGACACCCTTTCCACCTTCTCCCCGTTGATGTACAGTGGTGCATGAACATCCTCTTCCTGAAATCGATTATGATTTCTTTTGTTTTCTTGATGTTAAGAGTCAGATTGTTTCCTGCGCACCACTCTGTCAGCTCTATCGACTCTGTTGTGCTGCTCTGCTACTGGGGCGCCGCTGCTAGTCAGGCTGGTAGTGTTATTCTGCCTGATTATGTGACGTATCCCCTACCATGCTCGACGGGGTCCGAGTTGCTAAAGTAATCCTCAATTCTCTGCTTGTGTTCTTTTTTAGCATCCCAGATGCCCTTCATCAGGTTTCGCCCTGGTTGAGCTGTACTGTTGTGTGTCACCAGACCGGAAAGCAATGTTATGGACCTTCAGGAGTTGTACATCTTTATTCAACCAAGGCTTGTTGTTAGGAAACAATATACCATAGCTCACAAGTTGATGTGTTAGAAGCAGGGAAATAGAGTAAAGATTTGAGGGACTTTGTAGCTCAAATTGCTGAAAAAGTTAATGCTGGTTCTGATAGAAAGGTGTCAGAACACACAGTGCATTGCAATTTGTTGTGTATGGAGCTGCATAACCACAGTACAGTCAGGATGCCAGTCAGGGTGCCACTGCCAAAAGTGCCAAAAATCAGCACACAAGCATCAGAACTGGACCACAGAGCAATGGAAGAAAGGGCCCTGATCTGATAAATCACGTTTTCTTGAAGTCGAATAGCACCATAAACCACCATCTACAGTTCTACATTTCCGCCTTGACATTAAAGTATTATAACTCTCCCTACCTTTCTAGGTTGTTGCTATATGAGGGTATATGAGGTGGTTGCTAGGGTAGATATGGTGATTGCTATGCTAAATATAGCTGTTGCTATGCTGGTTGCTAGAGTAATCATATTGGTTGCTAAGGTGGTTGCTAGGTTGACATTATGAAAGTGGTTGCTAGGTTGTTGCTAGGGTGTAACAATGTGACATATGTTGTACATGCTACAAAAAAAATGAGTTTGTGCGATGGATGATTTACCAACGTAGCACTGGTGCGATACAGTTTTGCTTATGGCTTGATTAGTGCAACTGGCTACACCAGATGTTGTGGTAGTAAATTATCACTATGGTTTGTAGACATCATGATGAGAGAACGAGTTTGAAACTGTAAAGCATGTATTTATATAACCTCAATCATAATCAAGTAATACACTGAAGTTATTCCTAACCAACATACTTTTATATCATTTTAAACTAGATGTACCGCAGAGCGGTACAAAATATGACCGCCGCCCAGTCCAGCACATTTTTTCCACAAAAATAAATCACGCTGAAAGGCCTACATGATTCTAACTGTCTCACTAAATTGCATTATCCACACTCAATTCTCACTGGTATCTACTAGACAACAAGTACCAAAACATGATTAGTTCATAGATTTCACATGTAAAATTCATTTTATACAACCCCACCCCCATCTTGCCTGTTCATAATTCTGAGAAATTCTTGAATTTTGTGCGTGTACACGTTTATGTTTATGTGTGTGTGTGTGTGTGTGCGTGCTTGTGTGTGTGCGTGCTTGTGTGTTTGCCTGCGTATGTGTGTTTCTGCATGTGCATGCATGCGTACATATGTCTACTGTGTGAGTATGTTCATACGTATGATTACTGTGAATGTATGTGTGTGTGTATCTGTTTATGCACATGTGTGCACATGGAATGGGTTAACATGACCCCTGGAGGCAAACATACGGAAAAAATTGGTCATCCTAGGCCCTAGGGTTCTCAAGATGTTCACAGAAAACTGTGTCTGCCCTACCCTCCTTTCGGGGGGTCCAGTACAGCGGGGGGGGCTACAGATCAAAACGAAAAACGATGGTTCCATGCTATTCATGTGGGGTTACATGCCCACCAAGTTTCGTGTACCCCGGTCTTTCAGTGTCCCGGGAATCCTTGTTGGTGTACGGTCACTAAATGTACACATAAATTATTTTATTGTAAGGCCCCCCATGAACAAAAGTTCACAAAACTTGGCATGCATTCGGAGGGTGTCATTATGATCCTACACTTTCAATTTCGTGCAGTTTTGACCATGTCAGCCAGAGATATTGTGATGAAAACACCTAATTTTTTGCTTTTTAATTTTTAACTAGGTGGCGCTATACATGAAATAAGTGGTAATGGGATGGGTTGACATGCCCCCTTAAGACCAACATACAAAAAAGGTGGACCTCCTAGGCCCTACGGTTCTCGAGATATTCACAGAAAACTGTCTCCGGCCACCTACAGGCCAGTTGGTGTATAGTAACATAAATTAATTTATTGTGTGGCCCCCCATGAACGGAATTCCACGAAACTTGGCGTGCATTCAGAGGGTGTCATAATGATCCTACACTTCCAATTTCGTGCAGTTTTGACTATGTTAGGTCACAGATACCTGCGATTACAACACCTCATTTTTACTTTTTTGTGTTTAACTAGGTGGCGCTATACATGAAATGAGTGGTTATGGAATGGGTTGACATGGCCCCTTGAGATCAACATACAAAAAAAAAATGGTCCTCCTAAACCTTACGGTTCTCGAGATATTCACAGAAAACTGTGTCTGCCCTACCCTCCTTTCGGGGGGTGCAGTCCAGCGGGGGGGCTACAGATCAAAACGAAAAATGATGGTTCCATGCTATCCATATGGGATAGATGGGATAGCTTCGCTGCGCGGCGGTCATAATAACAACTTTAACTAATACTATTAACATACTGAAGCTAATCTACCAGAATTCCCCCTATGTATCCCTATGTCTCTCTTTGTCGCTTTGTGTTAGTGTTAATTTCGTCAGACGAGACGAGAGGAAATATGTTCGTCAACGACCTTTTTTTTCATGACTGAGACGATGACGAGACGGCAGTAATGTCCTGAAACACTGACTAAGACTATCTTAAGATGAATTATTGTTGACGAAAAAAGACGAGACTAAAATGTTTTGCATGAAATAAGAACTAAGATAAAATCTCTCTTCATTTTTGTCTACAAAATGAGAAGACAGAATATCTAGCTGTTACGTTTTCAAAATATTCCGAATGAGTTCATACGCAACAGCTTTCCTGTAGGCTAGTCTACGTGCTGTTGCTGCAACCCTGTGGCTGCAACACGAAACTACATGGAACAAGAACACTGGAGATTTCTGCCAGAGTTAGCCAACTAACTACCTAAGCTTTATGCCACAATGCTACATACCCAGAAGTTGAAGCTTCTCTCATACAAATTAACATCCACCAGAATGTCCATACGAAAATGTTCATCATGTAATGTCAACTATTTAACTAGTTAGACTGATGATGCAAAGTTTGCTAGCAAGTAAGCTAATATGGAAAGTTCGCTAGCAAGTTAGCTATGGCTAAGATGGAGAGTCTGTTTGGGGAATGTGTTGTGTTTGGGCGCATATCGCCATCTAGCGAGGCGGAGTAAAACATTAATACTTTGGTCTACGACAGTGTTTCTCAAACTTTTTCAGTTTCAGGACCACTTAACTAACCCTAGCTAAAAAAAAAAATGATTAGACCTACTTCAACAGTAGCCTATAATTAGTCTACACTATAGGCCTACTCACTGAACCACCTTGCTTATTGTCTTTGCACTTTGCTTATTGTGTGGATTCATACTGTATGATTTAAACTGGCATATCTTACATAGACAGTGTTGCAGAACTGTTTTTACATACAAGTTGGTTCAATATTGCAAACAACTCATCTATATTATATTTTACCACGTCTGCTCGCGGACCACTTGGGATAGCTTGCGGACCACCAGTGATTCCCGGACCACACTTTGAGAAACACTGGTCTACGAATATGACACTGGTCCAGTCAAATCTTTTACTGTCTATGGTCAAATCCCAGCCGAGCTATAACTGTAGCTCGACTTACCTGTGCATGTAAACATACTGACTGACAAAAAATCAGAATGAGTAATTATAACAGACGAGTAGCCCTGTGGACACACAATATTGTTGGAAAATTGAGATGTGTGAAACACTATTTGACTCAAATGGTAATCAGAAATAATTTGTTATAAAAAAAGACTAAAATGTGTTGACTAAAACTGACTAAGAATAAGATACCTTTAGTTTTCTTTTGACTAAAACTAGACCTAAATGACGAGACTTTTAGTCGACTAAAACTAAAAGACTAAGACTAAGACTAAATTAAAAATAGGTGACAAAATTAACACTACTTTGTGTCTCACTGTGGATGGGTGAAGCCTGTTTGAAAAAAAAAATGCTTGGCCTTGCAGCCGCAGAGATAAAGACATCATCGGAGGCGGGGTCTACTCAAAAACAGCTAGTATGAGAGAAAACGAGTGAACGATATGTAACCCATGAACGATGTGTGACCTGTGAACACTGTATAAACCCCTGAACTTTGTGTAAACCTCTGAACTTGTGCTACGGTGAAAGTTTGTACCCTTGGCAGCAATAGTGCTGAAGATAAGACCGAACAACGGTCCTTTCATAACGCCACCTGTGGGTTCGAAGTTGCCAAATGTTGTGTCAGCATCTAAGGAGGGGTATAAATGTTGGTGTTCAACAATTGTTCGGGAGTGCAATCCACTTTGCGCTATGTAGTCATTAAAGGAATTTTGCACGGAACTCTGCCGGACTGTTGCGCCTTCTTTTGGGATAAGTTTATAAGACTTGCCTGATGGATGCTACTATCTGCTACTATCTACCGCTGCGTCGACATTACTTCCGTGATTTGGGAAAAGCCCGTAAAAGTCCTGGCAGGAAGCATGCATAAGGATGTAGATCCAGGAATGCACTAATATTTTGTTCGTAGTACCAGTTTGCAACAATTATTAACACTAAGTTGTAAACACTTCGGAAATTATTAAATATTAAAAACTGGATATACCAAAAAACTTTGATGTAATCGCTTTCTGCCAGGACTTTTACGGGCTTTTTCCAAATCACGGAAGTAACGTAGATGCAGCGGTAGATAGTAGCAGATAGTAGCATCCATCAGGCAAGTCTTATTTAAATAAACTCCTGGTGTACTTACAAACTTTTCAGTGCCTCGTTTTATGAGTAAAGAACATAGTTGTACTACTGTAGAAGTTTCGTACCATTCAGGGCATTATTAGTGGGGTAATTTATGAGATACTAAGTTGGTTCCATTAGCGCCTGCAGACAGTCATTCGTTTCTGACAGCGCTACTCGACCAGGGTTCGCCAAGGGAAAACAGGTTCTGGGAGGGTGTTTGGCTCGGGGTCATGGTGCAAAGGACCCTAGAGTGAAATTAAGCCGAACCATCGCTTTAAGGACAATACAAAAATATATATTTATTAAATATTGTTGTATGACAAGTTTTTAAAGTTAGATCTTATGGATCATACATTGGAGTCTAGGCATTTGAGGGACCAAACGTCCACAGAACTCAATAAATGCAGCTAGGCGGGAGCTTACCCAAGGGAGGCACGCTACTAATGATGATGATGTGTTCCAAGAATCACACCAAACACACGTGCACACACACTCGGAGTGAAGTGAGTTTCTTTATAACACAGACTGCGGTAAGCAGTACACACAGCTCACCGCACAGCACAGTAACACACAGCACGGCACAGCACAATAAAGCACAGCAAACATGCAGTGATAGGGTCCATAGGCGCCGATTTATGTTTCCGTCGGTGCTCAAACAATTAAATGCCCGATACCAACGCCCATGTGTATTGTTGCCATATACGGTTTTTGAGAAGTAATGTATGCACTTCAACACTTCACATGCACAATCAACAGCGGCCGACACACAAAACGCCTATACAGTTTGCGGGAGTCCATGGGTGTCACCCCCGAGGACATTTCTTAAATGCTGTTAAAGGTGCCATGTGTAATGTCTGCCAAAAAACCAATTCATACTCCACATTCCATAAAAGATGGGGCAGTATACCTCCAGAAAGTGAGTTTGTCTACCCTAGAGTAACAACCGAGACACGTGTATTGCAGTTTGGCTGGCGGTTATGTTACCCGCATACTGCCTCCTATGGCCGAAACTGGTATTATGACACTTGTCGGGCTGTGGCTAGTAATTTAGCATGCTAATTCAGGTTGATATCTCTTCAGCACTATACCTTGTCATTTTTTTAATGACATCGTCACCCTTATTTCCTTCCATTCTTTTGATGCGTGTAGCTCATTTTTTGGATATTTTTACCTCAATTCTTACACATGGCACCTTTAAGCAAAGGCACAATTTTTGTGCACTTTCAGTCACCTACACTACGCCTAAATCACGCATGATCCGTCGTTTGACTCCTGAACAGTTTACGTAACTCAGAAGGTTAATTGCGTTAACCCAAACTAAAAGGAAAAATACTTTGCTTTGTTTTTATAAACAGAAATTATATTTTGTGTTGACATGACGCCGTTAAAAAAATGAGATATAGCCTATCCATCCAGAAGCGCGCATTAGCCGACAGTAAGTGGAGGCAGTGGTTCTCAAACTTTGCCATATCCTACACTGGTGTAAAAGGCGTGTATGGTATCATATTTTTTGTAAAGGTCTGCCAGGGATATTCTTAGGCCTATGAATGGTGTGCCTTCTCACAAAAGCATAGTCACTGGGCTCAGCTATGTAGCTTTCTCCTTCACCAACCTTTGAGCCTATTAGGCAGTCACGTCGTCAGTGACACTCTCAGGTCCCTCTCATCTGCAACATGAGTATTCCACTATAGCATTGGTCCTCATTGCCTTACTCCTTTCCTTTTCAGAATGTTCTTTCTATCCATAATCATAAGTCTTTCTCCAGTGAATTAGCAAGATACCATCAGAAGCCAACAATCATAAAACACCTGTGCGCGCGCTCTCTCTTCCCTGCGCATGAAGCTGTCTGCGTGTTGTAGGCTAGATTTGCGTGAGTTCTTTCTATCTGCTTTACTTTTGCGAGTTGCGACCACCTAGGCTATGTTATAGACGTTCTATGAGGTACCAGTGTTTAGCTGTATCACATAACAATAAGCTTTGTCAGACTACTTTTAATATGATATTCAGGGCTATATACATTTTAAACATTCGGGGCTGAAGACCCGACAAGGCCTTGCGTTTATTCTTCAGGTGGGAAGTGTCAGGGATTTTCATACGAGAGACGCTCTCATGGAGTAGGGGATTGACAGCAACATAGCCAATCACATTATGAGAGATGCTGAATTTAACATCAACTGCGATGTATGATTTTAAATTAATGTAAATTTAGCCGGGACTGTAAGCTGGCACACGTGGGTGCTCGATATTTTCTGTGGGTGCTCGAGCGACGGAGCACCCACGGTATCGGCGCCTATGATAGGGTCCCACCACCAGGTGCCTAGCCTCCCCTTAGGAGCACCCCGACCTGCCTGGTGCAAATGACCCTAGAGTGAAATTCCTCCGAACCAACGCTTTAACCATTGTGAGTCTTTCAGGTTTGCCCAGCATAACAGATCTGCTGTTTTCTGTATTCCCGCTTATCTCTAAATAACTATATATAAGTATAAGTATATATACTTTTTTGATCCCGTGAGGGAAATTTGGTCTCTGCATTTAACCCAATCGGTGAATTAGTGAAACACAAACAGCACACAGTGAACACACAGTGAGGTGAAGCACACACTAATCCCGGAGCTGCCTGCTACAATGGCGGCGCTCGGGGAGCAGTGAGGGGTTAGGTGCCTTGCTCAAGGGCACTTCAGCCGCGGCCCACTGGTCGGGGCTCAAACCAGCAAACCCTCCGGTTACAAGTTCAGAGTGCTAACCAGTGGGCCACGGCTGCCCTTACATACACAGATATACACACAGATATACACAGGGACAGTATACAGATTTCATACAGTCATTACATAGAATCATACTTTTAGTACTTTTAGGAGCCGGGGGCAGCAGTGGAGTGACCGACGCCGGAGAGTGACCGATACAACGCAAGCTAAGTGTTTGATTAAGGGACGTCTGAACTGTCTATCCCGCTGCATGTTGATACTATAGCTGCTGTGGCTAGGAGTGGCAGATCGTGCCCTGATTTTCGTGTGTTGACAGGAGGCACAACGCGACTGGGACACCGGCATCTGACAAGGATCACAACCAGGAAGTGGTATGAAGACTTATGATGGATGATCTATCTTGCTACGCTCTCAATTCGTCTTGAGAAGGGAAGTTATGGTTCCAATCTGTTAATCCCCTGCCGTGCCACCATCTAAATGATTTGCTGTAGCTATGCACTGAGTTGTTCTGTTGTGATTCCCCTGTAGCTGGAGGCGGAGCTTCGAGCCACTACGCTGCTGCAATTGCAAAGGCACGTTCGCTCTGGACTGCGCGACTCTACCTACGCAAGAACATGATGTCACTGATCTGCATCCCACGGACTTCGGACACTAATAAGCCATTTGAGAGTGGGTTGGTGCCATCTTCTTGTGCTTTGTTTCTGGACTTTTTATTTACTGGTCGGCAGTGGTCACCGACCAGTACGGACTCTTTTTTTTTTATCTTGTGCAGGACTGTTATATATTTGGGCTGGGGACATCAGGAGTGGTCTGTTGCCACCTGCTGACCTTTGGTTAATTGCCTTCCCTGCCCCCCTCTGGTGTGGAATGAAATCACTGTGAAGTTGTTGGCTTGATGAATTGATGTGGATTGTATGTGCTTTAACCTGTGATGTGCCAATGAATGCTGTGTCTAGTCCATACCTGTCAACATTTAGCTTTCCAAAAAACGGGGGGGCTGGGGTCAGTGTTTATACCGGATCTGTGTTTGCATATTTAATACGTTTCATACACGTGTTTCAACACTGCATTTCGGTCGTTGCTTTTACCTTACGCATGCCAGTTATGTATCCACCAGCTGCCTGCCTGCAGCCTACTTCCAAAACTCCAAAGCTGCTTGCTGTCAGATTTGATTCCGAGGGAACAAGTTCAGTGTATCAACAACACTCAATAACAGTTTATGTGATGTGTTAATCAATTAAATTCCCAACAATTTCACTACAGCTAGTTCTGGAGTAGGCCATTCAACTAGCCCGCTTGCTTACGACGAGACTCAGGCTGTGCAGTCGGCACCCGCTTCCTTATTTGGGTTTTGGGTTGCCAGGTTTTAGCCTATGACAAAACGGTTGAAATTGAAACTAAGTGATCGTGTATGTGTAGGGTGTATATACACAATCTGGCAACCTGAATGCATCAATGATTTTAAAATGAAGTTTGATGGCCATGCAAATTACGGGAGTTTTCCGGGAGAAATAACAAAACGGGAGGGTGCTGGGAGATGACCTTGAAATACGGGAGAAACCCGGGAAAAACTGGAGTGTTGACAGGTATGGTCTAGTCACCTAACCTTGCTGTGGGTCTGCATGAAATTATATTTTACCTGGGGTGGGTTTTGGTTCTCTAGCCTATGTTGTTAGTTGGGGGAGTGACTGCCCTGGTGGTGCCCTGTTATATCTGCCTACTTTCCAACAGTCCTGTTATCTATTTTTGTGCTTGTTTAAATAAACTTTAGTGGTAAATTAGTAAATCTTGTGTGTTGCCTGTGTATTGGTGGATTTGGTTGTATTGAGCAGGAGTAGCCCCTCGGCACGACAAATATACCTGAAAGATAACCTGTCTATGAAGCATCCTAAACAGGCTGGGATATTTCTGCTTGCTAAATAGGTTTTTCTGCTGTTGTACTCTGAACTCAAGTAATGTCCACCTCTGCCCACTACTTCAATCCTCTATTTTCAAAGGTGTTTCAAGTAAGGAAGAGCATGGTTCAAAGTAAAGTAGGCTGAGACGACGTAATTTACATAAATTTGGCAAAGTGAATCATTTGTGTCAACTCGTCACAATGTAGATTTATTAACGCACCCGTCATGATCTACATCTCCATTTAAACCAAATGTTTTAGAGCGCACTTTGAGATGTATCCAGGGCAGGGCTGTATCTGTTGCATGTGCTACAAAAATCATTCTGTGGGATGGATGATGAGTGAATCAACAGCAGAAAAACCTATTTATCAAGCAGAAATGTCCCAGCCTATGCTTCATAGACAGGTTATATTTCAGGTAGGCCTATATTTTCCATTAGAAAACCATCACGTTAGCGAACGTGTTGTGGCTAACTCACTTAGCTCCTGTAGGCTAGTGTCAGAAAAGAATGAGATGACAGTCGAAAGATACAATTTGCTTGGTAATCGCATCATGGTTTTCTACAAATACACCAATAAACAAATTGGCCTCCATCACTCAACCAATGCTAACGGTAGGCCTAACATTATTTTACCTAGGTTGTAGGCTATTGATATACGTAACTTGTATAAGATTAACGTACCTGCAGTAAAAACCAAGCATGTCTGATAAACATTCTCAGATTTATTTCAGCTTCAAGAAGAAATGGGAATTACATTTAATGTGAAAATCATCCTACCCTTATTAGATTTTCTCTGTGGTAAACTACAGTGTTGTCCTTATAGGAAGCGTTTATTGTCTTTCCAACCCACTTTAGATTAACTTCCAACAAAATTACGTCTCACTGCAACGATGCGCCATCAGGTTGTCAGGTTAATCATACACATAAAATTTGGTGCATTTCTGCATTTCTGCACTGAAGAGAGGGGCGATTAAAGCAGAATGATATTGCATGCATTTTCATTTTTTACAGAGGGGGGGGGGGGGGGGGGTGCAAATGAGTGATTATGGGCTAGGTTCATGTGGGCCCTTGAGACCAACATACCATAAAAATGTCTTCATCCTCGGTGCCACGGTTCAGGTAGTTATTTAGGAAAAACTGCATTTTTTGAGGTTCGGGGGCCCAGCGCGGGGGGAGTGGCTCCCGGGGACCAAACGATTTTTTCCCGTAAAAGTCTAGTAGGGCTACATACCGCAGCTATGCCCACAATGGACCGACAGTGGTCCGCCAGCCTCTTGCTATCTGGGGTGGGGTGGTGACGTCATGCATGACTTTTTTCAGCGAGTTTTTTCAGAGGCTACCTCTGGTGAGAGTTTGCTGGCAACATTATTATTGTAACGGTGTTACGTGGGTAAAAAGAAAACGTGGACGATGGCAACAATAGCCAGGTCGCGCCGACTGGTTGGAAAACAAGGGGGCTGTAGGAGTCATGTATGGAAGTACTTTGCATTCGAGGCGGATCTTGAGGGGTTAATCATAAATTCGGATCGACCAGTTTGCAAACGGTGCCATCGAATTGTTCAGGCGAAAGGAGGAAACACTTCCAATTTAGCGAAGCACCTCAAAGACAAGCACCCAGATTTATTCAGAGAATTCAAGGTGAATGAGTTTAATTTCGTCTGTGTTGTTCTTCTGAGGGACAATGCAGAGCTTCATCTAGTTTGCACAAACTGATTGATTCATTATGTCGACCTGTGGAACTGCATGCTAACGCTAATTCCGTGACTACACGGAGGGCTAATGTATCAATGACGTGGTCAGGCTAGAAATCGATCGAAAACGACTTGCAGCCATGCTTGCAGCAGGCTTTTCCCCGACCCCCATTGGGTAAAGTGTTTCTATCCCAATCCTGCACTTTCAAACCACGCAGGCGTGAGAGAGGGGTTTCGTCAACTGTGATCTTCAATTGCTGGAACTTTATAGCGTCGTTATTAGCCTACAACGATGGAGGAAAATACTGTTATGCAAGAGATTTTTCGGCCGTCTAACAGAAAATCTGCAGTCTGGGCGTATTTTGGCTTAATGAAAGATGCAAATGGACAACTGAATGGCTTGCCTATTTGCAATACGTGCAGAAGTAAAATCAAAGCGAAAGGAGGTAACACAACGAATTTAATGAACCATCTACGTGACAAACACAAGCAGCTTTATAATCAGCTGAAGGTACGTGAGTCTGTGAGGCACCAAGCCTCAACGATGGTGAAAAGCATTATATTTTGGCTCCAATGCCTCCCGCCATGTTTACAGAGAACTTGACTGCACATTCTGCTCATTCGCATTAAACGCATTTATGAAAATGTCTTCTAAAGAAAAGGCGCGTCTGAACGCATAACACATGTGAATTAAAGTCCTTGTCGAGGGAGTTGTGATATCGTCAGGTCAGCGTTTCGGACACAGGTAGGCTAGGGTAATGTAAACAATACGAATAGTGTTTCCATCAACCCTATTCGAATCATAGCCTGTATGCGATTTGAGAGTTGTCTAATCTGTTTTTGAGTAGCCTAGGCCTAGACTTCTATGTTTGTTAATTTCAAGTGTTTCCAGTCAGGGTTTCTTATAGAGGGAGAGCAGATAGGTTACAAACGTTCAGAAAAAGTCCTGTTGGCAAATTTGAGGAAAAGTCGGTAAAGGGGTTATTTCACACAATTTGAGGGTGCTGAATTCAAATATTTTGTTTACCAAGCTCAGAGTTTTAACCTGTTGAGGACCCATTCCCCAGAGAGTGAATTATTTTCCTGGCTCCTTCTAGAATTCTACGCGAACGTTCTATAGTTTCAGTGTTCTTAAAATTGTTGTAGGTTTTTGAACATTCTAAGTTCCGCAACAATTGAAGGTTCCAAAATTCTATGTTGAATTCAATGAACCCAGATATTCTTTAGAATGTTAATTTCCCAACATTCCCGTCACACCGGTGTGACGGTACTCCTTTAAAGATGAACTGAACTGAAATAATCAACATTGATAATGTGTTGATTATGACAATTAAAAATAAATGACACTAAAAAATGTAATTAAAAAAATCAATACGTAGCCTTTTTTAAGCAACACCAAAATTGCGTTTGTTAGTATTAGAACGCTGCCCGTTTCAATGACGTCACTGGCATGGTAGGACCTGAGAAGTTCTATAGGCAACAGCTGCAGCATATTATGTATACACGAAAATTAGTCATTTTAATGGCATGGGTTACACATTTGAGCCTGTGAGGGACAAGCCTGTAGTGTCTTGACTACCACTAGATGGGGGACGATCGGTTTCAGGCTCCAGCTCAACCTTCAGTAGGATCATTTGGGTGAAAATGACTGTGTGGGCGCTGCCGGAGCATGGACACTGGAATCTATCTGTTTCAAAGCAGTGGCGAAACGTAGGGAAAATGTTCGAGGAAGCTAAAGTGACGGGGAAAATATGTTTATTTATGTATATGTTTATTTTGGGGCGTATACATTTTGTGCAATGTACAACATAGACAAATTTTGTGCGGCACAACATAGGCTACTGTAGGCCTAGCCTACAGGTCATGTAGAAAACTGGACGAGGGGCGCTTGAGACAGCAACACGCACGCTGTCTCTCTGTCTCCCTCCATCTCTCACACACACACATTGCCTACTGTACATCCTCCACACAACTGCATACTCACTCACCACCACTACATTAGGCCTATGCGAAGCTACGGTGCATACAAATAAGCTATACACGCATTGTCACGGCAATGTAAGCTAACGCAGTCTGGACTACTGGCACTCGTAACAGCAACTCACACGGGCTCTCTCTCCCTTCCTTGAAACTGTTAAAAAACTTCGTCACCCCAAGTTGACCCCAGATACACGGAGGATACACGAGTTTGCCGTTTATTTTAGGCTAACGTTAGTGGAACGTTTGCAGATTTTTACCTTGTGGATGTTGATATTGCACGAGTCTCTTGGATAGCAGCACTGCGAGTTAAACTCCCTCGCATCAACAATCTGCCCTGAGACGGTGAACAACTGGCTTCAGGGTGAGTAGAAAGGGACATTGGATTCTGTTTACAGACCCGCTGTGATTTAGTTACCAGCTAGTAAACGCATTATTATCGATCTGTGATATCGTCGGAGTCATGGTTTATACTCTCTATGGTCGGAGTGCTAGCTTGTGGAGTTTGACATAAGAGTGTTTCCAAGGTGTTTAGCTGCTAGCCCTTTCCTAGGTTGGATCGTAGTGGACCTCATCAGAGGCTACTTCGAGATATTATTCCAAAGGGGACAGATAGGCTACTGCACTTAAAACTTTAAAAGATTGAACGAACCTTCCCGGACTTTGTAATTGCGACCAGTGACTGCATTGGGTGAACGAAGCCGAAGTTGAAACTTAGGCTCCATGGCACATAGACAGACAGTGGGCTCGCCCTTCTACGAATTGAAAAAGACTACAAGCTGCCCCACCGAGTTTGCGATAAAGTAAGCAAGAAAAGTTTTTTTTTAAGTCAGGATATGTCAAGTCAATGGCATTTATTCGTCCAAAGTTACAGACCAGTTTCCATAGTGCACATCTTATCAATAGTTTGAATGCCGTGTGTTTCTGCTCATTGACAAAATAGGGTTCAGTATGATTCATGCCCAATTAATTTCCCCTGTTAAAGTGTTCGCCTTTGTTTCACTAGTTTGGTTTAATTTTGTATGAGATTTTGTGATGTAGGCTAGCCTACGATAAACAGCTTATGGCCAATATGTAACTCAGCTAGGCCTAATGTTAGTTTCCTCAGTCATGTCAGCTAGCCTCAGACTCATTATCTGCTATGGCTGCTAGTGCTAGTGCTGAGTAGCTTACCATGCCAGTGACGTAGCCGATTGTTGAAATCCAACATGGCGGCGCCCATGTAACATCAACAACACTTTCAACGTACAATTGTATCCCTTTTAATAAATTCAGCCATTTTAATCATTGTACCAATGAGAAGAAATAAAATACATCTGTTATATCACCTTTACTTCAAATTCCAGTTCAGTTCATCTTTAAGGGTTAATGGCAGAAAAGTCCCTGAGGGTAATTGTTGAGTCATGTTATAGAACCTTTTTCGAAAACATATTTGTGATCGTACTCCCAGGGGCTCAGCTGCATCTGATCACATATTTGTGACCGTACTCCTCAACAGTTTAAGCATGCTAATTAGCATAATTAGCATAATTCACATACTTTTTGGTTTTGCCATTAGATATCATAGGAATGGCAAAAAATAAGGCATTAATATACTCTTTATGTATCAGATAGTTGTAAGACAGGACATGCAGGAATTACCCCAATGACCCTCAAGTAGCAAATGAAAATAAGCGAAAATATAAATTGAAATAATAGCTAAAATTCAGTATGACGTTTAGAAACAAAATAGAGGAAAAAAATAGATGACTGCTCATTTTTCTGTAGAAAGTCCTTTGTCACTAACTATTATGAACAGTTGTCAGTCTTTACAGAGGATTTACAATGTATTTTTTTAGGCGACTGTGCTTGCCTAGTTAAAATATTTTACTGGTGCTCTTTCCTATCATTCAAATTCCAGCCATGCAGAAAAATGGAAGAGGATTGCTGAAGAGTGCTATGGAGATTGCATTATTTGCAAAACATTTAGACAAGATATCCTTTATAGTGCAACAAAAATAAACATTCTCCAGTGCATCATTACTGCATACGATGCTGAAAGGGAAGTGGACCTAGGACAAATCCTCAGCTATGAACTGATTAATGTCCCTGAACTGTAGCTATTGCAGATAGTGATGGTTATTTGTGAAGTGGAAATAAGTCTATCCTCACTCAAGTGCTGTCTAGCAATGTGACTGCAGCACATTTAAGAAGTATGCAGGAAAGTTTGTAAGAAACTTTTGTATTGTTATTTGGTATTTGTTGTGTGGTAACAAATGATGTTAACTATTAAAGAAATAGACCTAATGTAGGAATGCACACAGATATTGCAACAGATACCGGTAATGGTGTAGGCCTATCTGATTAAGACCTGAGTGGTTGAAATGTACTTATTAAATTACTCTGGGAGCAAAGAAGACTACTTTTTTCCCCTTTGCAACTGTCAAAGAAATCCCATAAACACGGGAAGGCCTAGGGTAGCCTACATCAGATGGCCTAAAGATTAGGCTCTTCAGCATTAAGTAATTTGCATGCAGTAATTTGAACACTGACCTTGATCTAGCCTACTTTGGCTATTTAAAGGTAATTTATTGCCAAAACACCACACAATATACAGTAAATGACCTATAACAGACAATAAAGGACTTAATCACACACAAACTACTATTTTACTGACTAAAAAAGTAATAATTATGTAGGAAGTTTAGAAGTTTAAAACCCAGAATTGACCAAAAGTGCACCAAATTCAACACAAATGACTCAATACACTTGGAGGAGGCCTGCGTCCTTTCTTTTCCAGATATTTTAGGATTTGGATATCGTTTCAGTATCGAGTATCAAGATATTTATGGTAGGTATTGTATCGAAGTCATAATTTTGGTATCGTGACAACACTATGCCAGAGCCACTCTGTTTTCTAGATGTCGAGGATTGGAGGCTCTACCACCAACAAGTGATGCTGCTCAATGGCATATTAGTAGAGCACATTATCAAGCTCTAGTATAGAGGCAAGCACACATACCAAATTATATTCGAAGTTCGTTTGTTTATTAATATTAAAATTCGAATATATTCGAATATGTATTAATAATATTTTAACCATTAAATGTCTTCAGTAAGACCGATATTGGTATCAAACTTAAGTTCTATATGTTCTGTCCACCAGAGGGCAGTGTATCAGTCAATGTCAATAGACTACGTGCACGAAAGGCTGAGTATTTATGCGTGTGTTAAAATTGTTATTATTGAGCATAGGGCTGGGCGATAAAACGATAGCGATATGTATCGCAATAGACATGTAATCGATATCAATAAAAAATAGGTTTGATAGAACATTCATAATTAAAAGCAACACACACCTCCTGCCTTACGTTGTCCATAAATAAATAGGCTAAATATATCTTGCATTGTAGTATGTCAAACTCTACCAGAGTAGGCGATAGAAGTAGGCCTACCTCAACACAGACTCTCCTTGCCCCGTGCACTCTCTCTCTCTCCCTCCCTTTCAACAGGCGCATCCCTCCTCAGCATGCACATGTAATCCAAACATTCACAATCGTGCAAGACAATTGGCTAAATTACTATTAAATCCGGTTAGCATCATCAGCATGCTGCACAAGTTTGTTCAAAACTGTTGGATTCAAATTGACTGCTAAGTTCTAATCATCTCAATCCCGATACAAATGGACAAGTATTTTCCAAGACTCAAACGGGCCTGTCCCAAGGAGAAAATGTATTCATTTGAAACTTAAACACACGTAGGAAACTGAACAGTCTAACCAGACTATGATGAACTAGCAAATTAAGCTAACGTTAGACCTACTTTGTTTACAATATTTCCAGGCTTCAACCAGTGCTGCTTTTCATTCAGACTTATCTGCACATTTATTTATTTGAGTGTTTTTCATGATTGTGTTGCCATTTCTTTTCCCTGTTTGCTTTGATTGATAACTGAGGTGATTAAAATCAGAGGAAGGTTAAGTTTAAAATAAGTGTCTATGTGTGAGCTCACTAAGCGTGAACCAGCCAGCATGCTAACCTCACCTACAGGAGCGCAGATGACCAAAAATAATCTCCATAGGCTACAGGTTCGAATATTAAGAGATCCCTAAAATTCGTTCGAATATCTTTAATTTTTAAAATAATCGAATTATATTCGAATAACGAAGTTCGGAGTCAAAGCCCTATACCAAATCCAGTGTTACTAGAAGTAAAATGTTTTTACTCGTCGGTTGTTGCTGACGGTAGATGCAGTTCTGCATTAGGCTTATTCCCACTATCTAAGTGTAGTACTGTAGTACATATGTACTGTAGGATATATTCTGAGTTGAAGGTTATCTGTGCAATTTGTTATTGTGATGAAATGCATTAAACACCACATGAGTGACTCACTATGTTAGCAATAAAAATATGGTTGTGTTTTGATTAGAATTTCCAAGTTTATTACATGTTAACTGTAATCATGTTCCCATTAAATACGTTAATAAACTATAGTATGGCTTCTTTAATGCTCAAACATGTATTTAGAGAACACTTTTATTTGATTTTAGTAATTACTTTTGAAATCAACCCAAAAATCACTTTTATGGTAAAATGCTGATTATGCGGCTTAGAACTCAGAATTGAGCTTGGTAAACAAAATATTCAGAATCAACAACCTCAAATTAGGTAAGAAGGGTGGTTTACCAACTTTATCTCAAATTTGCCGTCAGAAGTTCTCTTCTGTGAAGCTGCTCTCCTTCTATTAGTGAAATTATCAAAATATGCGCATCGATTAGTTGAATGAAAACCCAGATGGACTATTGGCGTCTCGAAAATGTGTAGGTTAGGCCTAGTCTCTTTGCGAGCAAGACTATGAAATCTGTAAACTATTGAGACCTGAAATTGCTGCAAAACATTTATTGGTCGCACAGGTTTGCAAACTGATAGGCTGTCTTTTTATTTGACTTCTTGTCAAGTAGCCTACCGAATATATTAGACTATTTAACCCTTAGAACCCGATTGACGCAAAGTGCGTCAAAAAACACACCCTTTCGTCTCTGTTACATTGCTCCGCGACTGTTCATCACAACGAGATAAAACCTTTATTTTATGACAGAGAAGAAGTGGGGCTTTCCAAAGAGACTACGCACTTGTCTGTACGATCAAGTATGAAAATAAAAAGAAAATCATGAAATTAAATAAAATTGCATAATATTTAAAGTCTATACTTCTCTGTGTTCACCTGTGCACCCATTACTCTCGTTTGAATTACTCGCGAACCCGTGATCGCATAGATATGGCAAGCATATCAGATGAAAGAGGAGAAACAGGGCTATCCATTGGTACCATGGATATCGATCTTTCTGGCTTATAAAAACAGACGAAGTGACTGCAAAATATTAACGTCATGTACACAAACCAACGCTGCACACCCATTACTCTCGGAGTAATTACTCGCGGACCCGTGATCGGATATATATGCCACGTATGTTAGATGAAAGAGGAGACACAGAGCTATCATTTGATACCAAATACATCCTTCTGGGTTATAAAACAGACGAAGTGACAGCAAAATAATAACTTCATATAGCTGGACTTACCCCACGTTTTTGTCTGTTTTTGTGGCAAAGCATGTTTATAATCCAACGCTATCGTGTGTTTCTCTATGGCAAAACATGTTCATAATCCGGTTTTGAGATCCTAGCAAATTCCTGCATGGCATCCAATTCGAGGCTCACATTGCATCCCAATTTGTTCAACAAAGAAACACCTTTTTTGCCTTTACTTTGTTCAAGGCAATGCAGTAAAAAGTTGAGAATCATCATGAGTGCATACACCATAGTCACACATGCTAACAGGCAAACTTGGGTCAAGTCAGGTCATATCAGTTCGTGTCACAGATATGGAGCGCAGATATATAATATATAAATATATAATACCTAAACTCATTTTTGTTTTGCATTTTCCATTGATGTGGACTGAAAATGAATGGAAAGGTAGACATTTAAAGTCAGGCAATGTCTGGGGAATTCTGTAATGATTAGTGCGATGTAAACCAAAGGGTCTGACATCTAATGACGTTTTATTGTGTGTTATAATAGTCCAAGCAGAACAAATCAGCAACACCTCAAGAAGACTATGAACCCATCAGATTCCAGGAAGAGCTTACATCTGGGACTGCCCTATTCCGGACAAAGATCCTGTCTCTCATGGAGTCTTTGATGGTGAAAACGACATCAGAAATTGTCTCCATATTTGATGAAATTTACACGGGAGCAGAAGCTGAGTTAATACAGAGGAGGAAGGAAGTGGCAGCCCTCACACACAGACTGAAGGAGATGGAGCAATTGTGTACTCAGGATGTGTGCGACAACCTGCCGGCCCTCAAAGTGGAGCCAGAACAGCGTTTTTTGGAAACCGCCCTGTTCCATGGACAGCCAGTCCCAGAGAGCACAGAGGTGGGCATATTACACAGGCTTTACTGCCATTATTAAGTGTAAATGTTACTTATAATGTTATGACTAGAACTTTCTCTTAATAGAACTTCTCTCAAATTAAACAACTTCTTAGACTGTGGAGTTTGCACTGGAGTGTGTGGTGATGAAGGCAGAGGAACCAATGAACGCAGAAGCAATGGTGCAGCAACCTGGTAAGGACAGTAGACTACATATACTATATGTGAATAAGAGAATAACTTGCCAACATGTACGCATTTTGACCCTTACACGTACGATTCGCTGCTCTCTAGGTACACATTTTGTTGCATTAAAGCCTTAATTTTCTTGAATATCTTTTCTTTTCGAAACTATTGTTTCAGTTTATTAACCATAGCGCAGCACTTCGCAGTAAACCAGTGCAGAAAAAAAGCGCAGAAAACAAAATTGGCTAAAGAGCATAGAAAACTAAATGAAAATTTCATGCTTGTTGCTGAAACAAGACAGTAAAGATATTTTATTTTAGAAACTAATTTCAGTTTATCACATAGCATAGCCTACCAACCAGGGCAGAAAACAAAATCAGCTGAAGCGCACAGAAAACCAAATGAAAATGGCATGCTTCTTGTGGCCCACTGAAAGGCAAGATCACATTAATTAGCCTACATAGCTAACAAAAACAAGTCAAATCTGGCCTAGGCCACACTGAGCTTGGCGATGCGCAAATCTCTCGATCACAGTTTTATTGAAATCAGGGATATCATGGGTCAGTCGCTTTTCAATTCACAACATTGCCAGTGCACTTAGTCTGTCCTGTGTCATGGTATTTCTAAGAAACGTCTTGATTCGTTTAAGTGTGGAAAAGCAGCACTCAGACTCCGCAGTTGTCATAGGCGTAGTGATCAGAATAGAAAGTAGCTTTGAAGTTTCTGAAAACACACCCTGCAAGTTGTTGTCATTGGGGTTATATGCATACCTGTCAACACTCCCGTTTTTCCCGGGTTTCTCCCGTATTTCTAGGTCATCTCCCAGCACCCTCCCGTTTTGTTATTTCTCCCGGAAAACTCCTGTAATTTGCATGGCCATCAAACTTCATTTTAAAATCATTGATGCATTTAGGTTGCCAGATTGTGTATGAAATACACCCTACACATACACAATCACTTAGTTTCAATTTCAACCGTTTTGTCATAGGCTAAAACCTGGCAACCAAAAACCCAAATAAGGAAGCGGGTATCAACTGCGCAGCCTGAGTCTCGTCGTAAGCAAGCGGGCTAGATGAATGGCCTACTCCAGAACTAGCTGTTGTGAAATTGTTGGGAATTTAATTGATTAACACATCACATAAACTGTTATTGAGTGTTGTTGATACACTGAACTTGTTCCCTCGGAACCAAATCTGACAGCAAGCAGCTTTGGAGTTTTGGAAGTAGACTGCAGGCAGGCAGCTGGTGGATATATAACTGGCATGCGTAAGGTAATGGTAAGGTAAAAGCAACGACCGAAATGCAGTGTTGAAACACGTGTATGAAACGTATTAAATATGCAAACACAGATCCGGTATAAACACTGACCCCCCCCCCCCCCCCCCCCCCCCCGAAAAATAATCTCCCGTTTTTGGAAAGCTAAATGTTGACAGGTATGGTTATATGTGGTTTGTTGGGGTTGTACTCATAAAATGTCTTCAAGGTTGGCAGGTCTGGAATAACTGTCATTTGTCAGGGTCATTTTAAGATTAAGATTGTGTGACCTACTCAAAGTAAACAGTAACACTAAAGCAAGAGGCTACACTGAGATTCTGGAGGAAAAGATCAGGCAGTGTGCCAAGAGACCTGCCCCAATAGGCATCATTAGACCATTAAACCATACAATGATCCAAAACATACAGCTAAACAAGGCAAGAAATGGTTAACAGAGAACAATGTCAACATTTTAGAGTGGCCCAGCCAGAGTCCAGACCTCAATCAGTCAAAAAAGTTAGCACAAGGCCAAAGTGATG
Source organism: Alosa sapidissima (assembly GCF_018492685.1). Classification (NCBI taxonomy): domain Eukaryota; kingdom Metazoa; phylum Chordata; class Actinopteri; order Clupeiformes; family Clupeidae; genus Alosa; species Alosa sapidissima. The sequence goes on from NC_055957.1 coordinate 42,181,691, forward strand.
GCAAATAATCGTTCCTGCCTCAAAACCCACATTGCTGCTAAAATGGTGCGGTCTAAAATCATTGTGGAGACATTGAGAGGCTTGGTAGGTATTATAAGAACCATTTCCAGAGCTTTGATGTAAATAAAGATGTTTCCATTGATTATTTAAAAAGGGTATGAATAATTTTGGACATGACATTTTTCATAGAAATGTTAAAAAAGATAAAAATGATTTTTGTTTTGATTCTATGTTTCTACCACATTGTCTTACAACCTTTTGACATGTGGTGGTGTCATTTTCAGTCAGAATAAACATATTGTTCAAGAGAAAATCAACATTACATCAATATATGCCAGGGGTATGAATAATTTTGTTAGATAGATATACTTTATTGATCTTAACTTTATATACTGTTCTTAACTGTATATAAAAGGTATACTACTAAGTATTTGATATGTTGCTGATTAGATCATAAACGGCCACAGCAACAAAGAGGAATGACTAATAATGACTGATTCTTCTCTATTATTGTGTTACATGCTCCAACTGTAAAGCACTTTGAGCTGCATTCTGTGTATGAAAGGTACTATACAAATAAAGCTTATTATTATTACTTATTATTATTGTGCAAACCAGGCTATTTGATCTTAGCTTTTCTGGTGCAGTTTTTCATGGATTACTGTTGTCAAACACAATGTGTATAAGTTACTAATATGGTTCTTAAGACTACAAACATCATGATAACAACTTCTGTGTATAACGGTCACAATCTTCCTCTAAATAGGAGACATATAGCAAGTAGAAATTATGAAACTTCATCTCTGATAGCCTGCCCGCAGGGTGGTATTTGGTATCCCGAAAGGAAAAAAACTTGATAGCTTAGGGAGTCTTTGTATTGTACACAAATCCTTTGCTTGTCTATAAAAATGATGCTGATGTCCATCTTGAGGTGTTGGCTAGTCATTGCTTAATTTACGGAAGTTTATTTTCCCACTTTCTTGTACACTTTTATCTGTCTTCCTTCTACATGTGTTGTGGATCTGCAGAGTACCAGCTGGAGTTGAACAGTGTGCCGGACGCTCCACAGGAGCTCCTGGTCAGAGCTGATGAGGAGCTGCCGAGAGCTCCAGTCTGGCCAGCAGAGGGCGCCGAGAGCCATTTCCCTGCTGTAGGGCAGCCGCACCATCACACGGACCAGGAAACAACCTGCTCCAGCGCCACAGCAGAACCTAGTTCCAGCAAGGCCATAGAGGAATCTACCGGTCCGAGGCAGGATGGGGAAGTCAGGGGTTCTCCTCTGAAGTCAAATCAGGCCTTTCATACCATCGATCAACAGCAAAGCCAGCCCGCTGGTAGGACGATTTCCATCTCCTCTTCAGCACAGCACACAAGTTCCCCTCTGGTCCCTCAAACTGAAGATGATGTAAATGCTATGGGGTTCACTAGAAAACATAAAATAAGAGTGCGGCTTAGAGACTTTCCTTCATGGCAGGAGTTCAAAAAGCGTAAGTACCTCATAGGTTGCACATGGACTTGTTTTAAAAAGATCATCTGAGAGGAAGGATGCTTTGAATTGAATTCTGTGAATTTGCATTTGTTAAAATGGGCATCATATAGGGAGTGGAATGGAAACAAAAACCCCACCAAATGGATCTTTCCTTTTCTTCTAATCAGTTGGATTTGATTGATTTGGAAAGTGCTGTGACATAAAGAATGAGTAGGTTTTATCAGGGTATGGAAATAACTTTTAAAATGGAGCTTTGTGAATTTCAAACACATAGTTTTGCACAAATCCTGAAACCACTGTTTCAGGACGTTGAAATGACACTTGACGTTGAAGTGACACTAATTGTGCAGGAATCCTCTAGTATTTAGATGTGTATGACATAAATGTCCTACAATGCAATGACTGTTACTCTGTAACATAGAATTAGTGTTCAGTTGTGTAGAGATCTTATGTCAAGCCTTTTGATGTTAACCTATCCCCCCCCCCACTCCCTCTCCATGAAAACCACCAGAGTGCCTGGAGTTCAGCTCTGCAAGCTTCTCCCCAGATGCCCACTCCTCCTCTGCTCCACAGGAGCCCCTGGTCAGAGCTGATGAGGAACTGCCGAGAGCTTCAGTCTGGCCAACAGAGGGCGCTAAGAGCCAGTTCCCTCCTATGGGGGGGCAGCCGCGTCATCAAACGGACCAGGAAACAACCTGCTCCAGCATGGCCACAGAGGACCCTTCCGCCACAGCAGAACCTAGCTCTAGCATGGCCACAGAGGACTCTTTAGGTGCCAGGCAGGATCGGGTGGTCAGTGGCACTCCAAAGTCCAACGAAGCCACCCCTGCAGCTGGTAGACGTCGTGGTCGGTCTGCGGGTCTGAGCCCAGAGAGTCTGTCAGCACCAGGCACAACCCTTCATCTCAGGAGCCGTTCAGCTGTGGTGAACACCAGCGGCAGAAGTCATGACACTTTAGATGAGCTGGACAGCTCTCCATGTGTGGATCCACCTGGAACAAACGGTCTACTGTCACCAAAAGCAGAGAACTCTTCAGTGGTCACAACTGGACAGGAGACTACAAGTCACTGTGTGTCTTCTGAATCTGAGACTGAAAATCCCTCTGACATGGAGGTGAAATCCACTGCAGTCAAGAGAAAGAAAGCAAATTCTAAAGCCAGGGTGAAATCAGGAGACACAAATCAACAAGGTAAAGAAGACACATCATTAAAAAGAAGCTCTGCAGAGAAGAGTGAGAAGATTCCAAGAAAAAAACGAAGGATGACTGATCCAGGTAAATGTTGTAATGAAAGCTTGGGCTAGTAATAGTAGTTCCTATATAGCTGAAAATGTGGTTGGCTTCAAGTGAAGATTTTCATACAACATTTTCTGTTTCAGAGTGCAAACATGATGTGAATGGTGCCTTTTATCCCTTTGAAAAAATTCTGCAGAGACGAACTACAGTTGATGTAAAAAAAAAAAACATAACACAGATTATTAATGCATCATACAAACCTACAATATCTCTCTATCTTTATATGTCAGTGCTATTGACCACACCATGGTTTATTGATTATTTTGTTTCCTCAGGGTCAAGAGGAAGTGAGGGTGAAATGGTGGCCGTGTTCTTCATGGTAGGTGTAGTTTGCATGTGCTGGATAATGCAAGTTTGTGAATGCGGTGTTCTAACTAATCATACTCTTTTAGATAATGACATTTGTCCTACTGTGATGTAATGTAGTGCTTGATTTCTGACAGGATGCATTGTGTAATCAGTGGTTTTGTTGCCTGGTGATTTAATATCACTATTATCCACACAGTATTCTCAGTCCTTATTTTAATCACCATTAAGGAAGGCAAACTAAGTGTTTTATGGTTTTCCTTCAGTGCATTGCTCCTGTTCTCATCTGAGGCAATCCTCAGATTTCTGTTAATCGAGTCTCCAGTCAGTTTGCCATGTTTAAATGGTTGGTTGGTTACTTACATAGAATAGGAATTATCTATCGTTAAACCCAGGAATGTGTGTATTATGTCTGTAGTGTCTGTCAGTTCTTTGCACATCTCTCAAACCGTTAAACAGACGAGTTTGATGTTGTTTGGATGTGAAATATGAAATACATTGTTAAAGAAACAACAGATCTGACCTCAACAATATAGTGCTTGCTTCTGCACGCAGTGTCCTTGTAGGCAGGAAAACATTGGTCCTGTCTCGACCTTTCTGACTCGTTTTGAATCGCCTTTGACTAGTCAGAGTGGCTGCCAGCAGGCATACTGTAGGCGATTCAAAACGAGTCAGAAAAGTTGAGACAGGACCAATCAAAATGTCGGTGTCCACCACTCTAGTTCATCCAAAACAAACCAGAAAAGGGACTCAAAGTGCTAAATACCGGACTTTTCCTTTAAGTGATACACCATATACATTATTTTATATCTGACACTGCAGTCGGTTGTTGAGGTCAAGATCTTCTGGATGTTTCACTGCCATATTATTGTCTTACATTATCTTTCATATGAAAAATAGAATTACATACAGTGATTTTAGATTTATAGACAAAGGTAGGTGAAGGGAATGTGTCCTGGAAAATAAAACGTTTAAGTTTTAGATGAATTGTGTGACTTGTTTTTCAGTGGTGCGAAATGGAGAAACTCCTGGGAGCCAGCCTAGAGAATGACGGCATGACACTGATTTCATTCAACTTGAAATTCTAGTCAAGTCATTTGGTTGCGAAGAAGTATTTCAGAAAGTCTGAGATGTATTGTGTGGTAAATTTGGATATAAAGACAGGCACATTAATTGTCTATACTGTAGTAGAAAATAGAAAAGTTACCCAAATCACTCTTTTACGTGAATGTGTGAAATAATAAGACTATCTTTGATAATCAATAATTAGGCTATATGCATTATGCATACATTATATGACTTTTGTAGATGACTTAAGATATCAGACTTACCTAGCTTCCACCATTGACTACCTCTTGAGAATACCAGACAACTTGAATGCCAGGCATGGTGCAAGGGATGTTTACTGTTTCTACGTACTCTTTTTCACTAATTTCCATTTAATCCCAAAGACTTTTGTGATAAGGCAGTGTTGCCTAGATCACCTGAATACATAGTTAAATTAGCGTTCTACTAACAAGACTATGTATGGCTAGTGATATTGTTCATATAAAAAGTCAATAAAAAGGTACCATTTAATTGCTACATACATTGTCTTCATTGATCACATGCTTTGCAGTTATACAAGAAAAATGTAGGCAGATGTACAGATTTCATGTAGGCTACATTTTAAGTTGTAGATCTTTCTTACAAAATGATATAGCAATTATAGGTGGCAGAGGCCATTCCCGGGATGGACCTGCTGCGTCTTCATTCATTGTTTCGTCCATGGTTTCGTCTCTTATCGAAATCTGACCATGGAGTTGACTTTGGCGGAAAGCTGGAGGTGATTGCTGATAGGCTGTCCCAATCAGTGGCGCCTGCACAATCCAATCACGTTTGAGAGGGAAAAAACAAATTGAGGGTTTCCAAGATTTTTCTTTTTTCCTTTTTTTTTTAAAAGAAGTAACGGGTACTCACGGTTATGGATAGAAATGTAGCGGAGTAAAGAGTACAATATTTGCTTCTCAAATGTACTTGAGTAAAGTCATGAGTATTCCCCAAAAATGGTACTCGAGTAAAGTACAGATCTCTCAAAATTGTTCTCAAGTAAATGTACTCCGTTACTGTCCAGCTCTGATAGGTGGTAATGCACTCCGTTTGCAAACTGCCAAAAAAAGCACATCGAAGAAGCTCACCAAAGAAGAAGAGTTCACTGGACTGTTCTTCTTCTTCAGTGAGTTTTTTTTTAGCAGTTTGCAAACGGAGTGCATTACCACCACCATCTGCTGGACTGAGGTGTAATGGCAAGTATATCCTTCAGCTTCGTAATGGCCGCCGGGTGAATAAGGCCAGAAAATGTCAAATAGGAAGAGAATTCGCCTTATTCACCCGGCGGCCATTACGAGGCTAAAGGGTACACTTGCCATTACACCTCAGTCCAACAGATGGTGGTGGTAATGCATTCCGTTTGCAAACTGCCAAAAAAAAAGCTCACCGAAAAAGGAGGAGGGTTCACTGGCCTATTCTTCTTCTTCAGTGAGTTTTTTTAGCAGTTTGCAAATGGAGTGCATTACCACCACCATCTGCCGGACTGAGGTGTAATGGCAAGTGTACCCTTTAGCTTCGTAATGGCCGCCAGGTCAATAAGGCGAATTGGCACTGTCTGGTTACTTCCGGTTTCTGGACTGGTTGCAGTTCCTCCTCAGATTCCACTTGAGGGCGCTCGCAGGCGAGCGCAGAATGCATGGAGGTCTATGGAGCTTTACCCCTCAATATCCACTTTTCTCTGGATATAATGTTTTGAGTAGTAATTTGAATGTTGCATTCGCTAGGAGAGGCAAAGAAAATACACCCTGTTGATTGTTATATTTTTTGAAGTCACGTAAGTCTTCTAAAAAGCCTTTCAAATATGTCAGTGACGTCATTCATTAGCACAATGCTAGCATGATATGGGCAACAACGACCCAACCTGTAAGAAATGAAAACGACATAAGTACTCGTTCATTCAACTTTAGATCTAAAATCTATATTGAACTTGCATAAACTACAATAAAATCTACGATTCGTCCACGACAAGCCGGTGAAAGAGATAAATTTAGCCGTCTAGCTCCATAGACCCCCATTCGACCTGCGCTCGCCCGCGATCACCCCCAGTGGAATTCTAATGGAACTGCAACCAATTTCGATACAATGGGGCTTAATAGGAAGTGCCAAGGCTATAAAGAAAAGTTCTTTATAGATCAGTGGTTATGGTAGGTTTCCACCAAGGCTTTAAACCAGTTCACGGAACGAAAATGAGAACCAGAAACTTTTTTTTATGTTCCGGAACAGAATCGTTTATCTAAAATAATGGTATCATAATGGTAATACCGTTATTTTTTTCGTTCTTTGACAAGATTTCTGTGCAATATGACTTCGTGAGGTTCACTTCTTGTCGTTTACTCATCGGGATACATGTACTAGATTAGCTTGCCGCCAACAAGGTAGCCTAATCAAGATCGTATCCCAATCTGTAGTTTCAATCTTGGTTTTTAATATGAATTCTATCTATTTAGATAAGCTACGAATTTCCAATGCATTGTTGTACAAATCTGCTGGGTCAAGCTAATGAAAATATAGCTAAATAATGTTGGACAGCTAGCATTGACAGTACCTTGCCAATAATCAACATGGCAGAAATTTTCCTTGTCTTAATTCATGTATAATACTGAAAAAAAATGTAGGCATGTCAGAATTACAGTTATGCTGCACAATGTAGCCTATAGTGCTTTTTTAATGTTTGATGATGAGATAGAGAGTTAAAAAGGAAAATGAGTCTATGTAGATTAACAATATAATTGTAAAGTCCTAATGATCAGCCTACTTATTTGTATGTCCCGCAGCTGACATGGAGCGTTATTAACCGGTTCGGGAACTTTAAAATGCTATTTCTGTTCGGAACCAGAGAATGTCTAATAAGGGGAGAATTTCCACTCTCAGAAAACTTCCGAGTCCACGAGTGCAGAATGAATGGAGCTGTACCCCTCAAAATCCACTTTTCTCGGGATATAATTTTTCCCTTTTTTTACTCAAAGTAATTCTCAAAGTAAATTGAATATTGAAATCGAAAGGAGAGGCAAAGAAAATACACTTGGTTGAGTATTATATTTTTTTAAAGTCACTTAATTGTTCTAAAAAGCCTTTCAAACATGTCAATGACGTCATTCATTAGCACAATGCTAGCGTGTTATGGGCAACAACGACCCAACCTGTAAGAAATCAAAAGGACATAAGCACTCGTTCTTTCAACTTTTGACCTATAACCCATGTTGAAGTGATACAAACTACAATCAAATCTGAGATTTGTCAACGACAGTCAGGTGAAAGAGACAAATTTAGCCGTCTAGCTCCATTGACTCCCATTCTTTTTGCACTCATGGCGATCGCCCCTGGTGGAACTTTGGTGGAACTGCAACCAAAATTCGGTACAATGGGACTTAATCATAGACTGTAAAAAATATACGGAGTGGCCAGTCTCTCCGTAGACGGGCTCTGGAAAAAAATTCTGGTTCAAACATAGACAGGGTTCAAAGCCCTGGTTTACACACAGCGAAATTTCGCATTGCTGACCAAGATGGCGAAGTCTACCAGAGCTTAACACGAAAATCTTAATGTGATTAAAGACTTTCTAGACAAACATTGGTACTTGTATCAACAAGGATTGTGGTTTATATATCACACAAACTTAGTCAGAGCAATACACCATCAAATAGACCACTGTCAATGTTAGTTTAAACACTCAAACTTTTCAGGTAGCTGACAGGTCAACTGCTAGCATTTCTGGACATTGCATTTCATTGTAAGCCTAGCTAGGCTACATGCTGCAACACAGGTAAACAATATGTTATGTCTTAGTGACCTTGTTGTTTCTATGAACATGAATTGTTGTTTATAGGCAACATCAACTTAGAGGCATAAAGACCCCTGTATATCTTCATTAAGTACTTCAACTTTTGAACTAGCTGATAGCCCAGTTAGCTCGTTTTGCCACCACTGGCTAGACACTGCAGTCAAATGGTTAGCAGTTTGACTGTCCATTCCCCCGAGGCAACATTTCGCTGGCTGAAATTCGCGAGGTGTTTCACTGTGTGGAGACCTACCGTTAAGAGTTTTTGCTGCTGTACTGTGTAGGCTACTGTAACGTTACTGTCTACTGTACAATCTTTAATAAAAAATAAATAATACAAAAAATCTGTGTTGTGTTTTTGCATGGTACACTTATCAGTGCAATTATGATCTCCTTGGCTTGATGGCTTTTTGCAATCCCCCCCGTCATCTACTTCCTGAATTTTTGGTCAACGATACCCGGGACACCGAAACACCGGGGCACATGAAATTTGGTGGGCATGTAGCCCCACTAGACTTTTCATTTCGTTTGGTCCCCGGGGGCCACTGCCCCCCGTGCTGGGCCCCCCGAAACCCAAAAAATGCAGTTTTTCCTAAATAACTACCTGAACCGTGGCACCGAGGATGAAGAAATTTGTATGGTATGTTGGTCTCAAGGGCCCACATCAACCTAGCCCATAATCACTCATTTGTGATTTGCACCCCCCCGGTAAAAAATGAAAATGCAATATCATTCTGCTTTAATCGCCCCTCTCTTCAGTTAAGATGTTCAGAACTGCACCAAATTATGGTTAACCTGACATTCTCTGGGGGTATGCCAAGTTTCGTACAATTTCATCCGTGGGGGGGGGTCTAAAAACATTAAAGGAGAATTCCGGTGTGATATTGACCTAAAGTGTATCGAAACATGATACCGAGTGTGAACGTATGTCTCATAGCCCATCTCGGCTTGTCCCCTGCACTCCAAAATCTGGCGCTAGTTAGCCGATGCTACCAACATCTTTTTCAATAGTGGTGCTTCGGCATCGGGCTAGCCATGCAAATAAATCACTGTTTTACACCCATTTACGAGGCTCAATGTATCTCCACACTTCATTGGTAGACTTCCGAGGGCCCTGACATTTAAAACGAGACATTGAGAACTTTGAAAAAGCACTGGTAGTTTACTTACAAGAGATTTATACAGACAGTATCTTCACGAAGTTTAGCGTTTGCAGCCATCTTGAATTTAGTCACGATAAGTCGAGCAACGAGTAAGAATGAACAGCTATGATAAGGGATCAGATTCCAAAAATAATTCAGTGGAAATGCATGGATTCCAGTTTCTGCTACTGGAAGAAACTGGAATCCATGCATTTCCACTGAATTATTTTTGGAATCTGATCCCTTATCATACCTGTTCATTCTTACTCGTTGCTCGACTTATCGTGACTAAATTCAAGATGGCTGCAAACGTTAAACTTCGTGAAGATACTGTCTGTATAAATCGTCTTGTAAGTAAACTACCAGTGCTTTTTCAAAGTTCTCAATGTCTCGTTTTAAATGTCAGGGCCCTAGGAAGTCTACCAATGAAGTGTGGAGATACATTGAGCCTCGTAAATGGGTGTAAAACAGTGATTTATTTGCATGGCTAGCCCGATGCCGAAGCACCACTACTGAAAAAGTTGTTGGTAGCATCGGCTAACTAGCGCCAGATTTTGGAGTGCAGGGGACAAGTCGAGATGGGCTATGAGACATACGTTCACACTCGGTATCATGTTTCAATACACTTTAGGTCAATATCACACCGGAATTCTCCTTTAAGTTATGTGTACATTTAGTGACTGTACACTCATTGGCCTGTAGATGGTGGTGCACACAATACACACGCACACACACAGGCACGCACATACCATCGGTATCGGCAATTAGAACGGCCGATACATAATTACAAATTCAGTAGGATTAAAGGAAAACCAAATATTCATCATCAATTGGCTGCATTGGCGTTAGGTAGTCGTTTGTACACCAGATGGCGCATCGTTGCAGTGAGACGTAATTTTGTTGGAAGTTAATCTAAAGTGGGTTGGAAAGACAAGGACAACACTGTAGTTTACCGCAGAGAACGTCTAATAAGGGTAGGATGATTTCCACATGAAATGTAATTCCCATTTCTTCTTGAAGCCGAAATAAATGTTTATCGGACATGCTTGGTTTTTACTGCAGGTAGGCTACGTTAATCTTGTAAATTATAGCCTAGGAGGTAGGTGAAATAATGTTACCGTTAGCATTGGTATTGTATTTGTAGAAAACCATAAATGCGGTTATAGGCTACCAAGTAGGGGTGTAAATCGGAGCCTTCATGACGATACGATTCGATACGATACCGATTTCTTAAGCCAGCGATTCGATTATTTCCGATACTTCAGAATTCAAAAAGTATATATAGGACATAAGCCTACAGCCCATTTACTACAAAAAAAAATGCATTTGCATTTTAGAAGAATTATGTATTTAGGTAATTGGAAGCATGGCTCGTGGCTTGAGCTATAGCAGGGGCCTTGCAAATAGAACAGTTACTCAAAAAACAGTTTAGGTGTGCAGTAAGAATCAAAAGTAACAAAAGTCTAGAACATATGCCTACAGCCCATTAATGGCAAAACAACCAAAAACATGGAGGCTGACCGCTACACTTCAATACTCTCAGTGGTGCTCCTTGACAGATTTTTCTTCAAGAAAATCAACTGGTCCACATGCTCAGAAGACAATACACTACGCTCTGAACGCACAATGTCCCCTGCTGTACTAAATACATGTTCTGATGGTACACTTGTACCAGGAATGCATAAGTATGTCTTGGCCAGGTCTGCCAGGAGAGGAAACTCAGCCTGGTGAGCTCTCCACCAATCTAACACCTTACCATCTAGGCTCAAAGATGCAACATCTCTGTACTTCCTAACTTCATCATGGGCTAGTTCTTTGGATGTTTTGTCTCTGACACTTGGGTCCTCAGTGCAGAAGGAGTTGCCAAAAAGGCCCTCCAATACCTTTGATTTCTTGGAAACAGGAGGGCATTCTAGAATGGCACAGAAATAAAAAAATAAGACTTGATTAGTTGTGTGTTATTGTGATATATATATATATATATATATATATATCAAGTATGTCTACAATGTATGAATACATACCTTTAGTGGTTGCACCACACACCTCATTTAGCTCCATAGAAATCTGGCAAGGAGAGCGAGGTGTTTCCTCAGGCTGGGCCTCATTCTGTAACACATAAACGCAAAGTTAGTAAATAGCTAGAGTACTCAATGGAACAACGAGTTCATCAGTATTACTATTAAATACAATTAAACACCATCACTAAATGAACCAAGATGAGAAACAACCTACCCTCTGTTCCTTCAGCTGTGCTGCTTCTTCAGCGAGATTTTCAAAGGTTTGGTTTCTTCTCTCATCACCCAGGAAAGGAAGCTTTTTGAATCGGGGGTCCAAAGCAGCTGCTCGAAGTAAGAATGGTTCTTCTTCCACATATCGCTCTCTAAGATCATCAGACATGAGTCGTTTCATGTCTTTAATTATCTTCTCCTCGCACATCAGTGGTAGCAGCCTTTAGTGGGGCTAGCAGACTCACCATTTGTTCGGCAGCCAAGAGATCACTTTCACTGAGTGTGTGCACGTCACACGAGCCTTTTCTGACTTTCTTGTCGAGAAGTGTCGCCATCACTGCAGCTTGTTGTTCAAGAAATCGCTCCAACATCTCGAAAGAACTATTCCATCGGGTTTTCACGTCTGCTTTGAGCTTGTGGCGTGGAAGCCCCAGTAAAGTTTGCTTCTCCTTCATAACTGTGTTCCCAACTGCGCTGCGGTGAAAAAAACTCACGCGTCCTAAAAGCCTTTCTGTGGCAGCAATCTTCAGGCCATCTTGTGTTGTCAGATTCAGTGTGTGCGCGAAGCACTTTATATGTGGTGATAACCCTGCCTCTACACCAGCTTTGATCATATTAGAAGCGTTGTCGGTGATGAGAGCCGGTGCCTTGTCCAATATAGCCCATTCTTCACACGCACTTCTCAGAACCTGCCCGATATTAACTCCTGAATGAGTGTCTCCCAAGACACGAGTCTGTAAAACATGGTTTTTCATTTGCCATTTGTTGTCAATGAAATGACACGTTACAGTGATGTAGGACTTCGTTGTGCACGAAGTCCATCCATCTGAAGTTATGGCTACTCGCTCTGCACTCATCAGACCCTGAATAACTTCATCACGAACTTTGGTGTAGAAGTTCGGAATGTAGGACTCGCTGAAATGTTGCCGTGAGGGGATGTTGTACTACCCTGGGTGTTCCCATGCTGCCTTGCGCGCGATTTGATTCACGCTGCTAAGGCAGCCTGGAGACCATGGAGCAAATTTTCGCCTGAGATAGGGAACCAATCACAGAACAGGGGGGAAAGCAAGACGATGATGAGCTATGCACAGACGCATTTGATAGACATCCGTGGCACCCAATAAACGGATCTGGGCATTTTTTTCAAATACGAGAAAATGAACGTTTGGTTCCCAGACCACGTCTCATTGAGAAGTGGTGGCGCTAGCCAGGCTAATGTTGTACCTCGGCTCAAGAATTTCGAGCAGGTATCTAAAGCCTTCGTTTTCTACGACGCAATAGGGCCTCATGTCTTTGCATATGAAAAACGCAATGCCTTTGGTGATGTTTTTTGCTCTTTTTGAAGTGCTCGACAACTTTGGGGGAAAAAACGTTGTCAGTGATGTGGCGGGCGTGGAAGCCTGTGTTCTTTCTTTACACTCGCCATCAATACCATGGCACCTTTTTAGGTGTGCAGATAGATTCGACGTATTGCCGCAGTATCTTATCTCACACTGACAGTCTTTCTCTTTGCAAACGGCAACATCTCTTACCACTGCTCCATCTGTTTTTCTAAAGCCAAAATGCCTCCAAACCCACGACTTGGCGCCGACTGGAGTGTGTAACACTTCACTTTCATTGCCAGCTCGCTCTGACGGTTCCAACGCTCTTGAAAGTCAGACTCAACTGAGTGGTAGATAGACTGAAACTTAAGTAACGTGTGTGAAGCGGTGTGAAGTAGAAGACAATATATGAGGTTAGCGCCACCCGCAGCTTAGGAGTAGGTTGTACGCATATGTTGGAGCGGATGCTGAAAATAGCAAGTAAGGTGAACAGACAGGCGGCAAAATAAACACATTAATCGATACTCTTGCAGACGCATCGATGCATCGTATCGTCGGCTGTATAATCGATACATCGATACGAATCGATTAATATTTACACCCCTACTACCAAGCAAAATTGATAACAGCACTAATTCTATCTTTCGGCTGTCATCCCATTCTCTTATGACCATAACCTAGGCTACTAGCAGGAGCTAAGTGAGTTAGCCACAACACGTTCGCTAACGTGATGGTTTTCTAATGGAAAATATATAGGCTACCTGAAAGATAACCTGTCTATGATGCATCCTAAACACCGGGCTGGGACATTTCTGCTCAAAGTCTCAAAAAGCATCTTAGTCAGTGTTAATTCCCAAACACCCACTAGGCTACTTCAATCCTCTATTTTCAAAGGTGATTCAAGTAAGGAAGAGCATGGCTCAAAGTAAAGTAACTAGGACTGAAACATAAATTCGTCAAAGTGAATAATTCGTGTCAACTCGCCGCAATGTAGATTTATTAACGCACCCGTGATCTACATTGAGAGCACATTGAGAGATGTATCCAGGGCAGGGCTGTACCTACACATATTTGTTGCACGTGCTACAAAAATCATTCTTTGTGATGGATGATTTAGTACCAACGTTACACCGGTAGTTGTAGTCTATGCGATTAAAAAGCATGTGTGTGTGAAGTATCCAAACAATGATAAAGGCTTCTACATACTCGACACACCCGACCTGTAGCGCGACAACGTGACCCGACCGGTAGCGTGACAACGTGACGTAAAGTATCTATCTATATATCCATCTATCTATCTATCTACCTGTGCACACACCTTGGAAACTAGATGATAATGATGATGGTAGTTGTGAATAGTAGCAACTAAAGTCTGAAGTACCATCACAGAGGCTAGCTACTAGTTTCTTACTGCAGCTTCTTCTGCTGTGTAACATAGTTAGCGTTAATATTTTCACAACAGCGACACCTCTGTTCAGGAGAATATTGCAACTAGTGTCATGACCACAACGCGCGAGTATAAATGGTTACGGCGCTTCTGTGACGTCACATTGTCGCGCTACCGGTCAGGTGCGTCAAGTATGTGGGACGTTTAACACTTTCTTCATTATGGCTGCTTTAGCCACAGACCTTCAGCTACTGTAGGCCTACAGTGGGTCCCATTTAGAAGTGTCCACTTTATTCGCGCTTTCCGTGATTTACGCAGCCGCTTGATACTGTTGGTTCCCAAAGGAGATTTTATTTGGGTCGCCAGCATAGCCTAGTGACAATATATGTTGTGTAATAGACCTAGCATAGGGCCTACCTTATATACTGTAGCTTATAGTTTAACAGGTTTTGTCCCCTGTGACAAAACCTGTTAAACTATAAGCTATATAGGTCACGGTTTTGTCATAACTCCCTCTATGCATTTTTGCATTTAGAATAGCTCTAAAACCGGGGGGCGAACGTCACAGATGGGGCGCCAGTGCGTGGATATCTCAATCGCAAAATTAAACAATATTTCTATCGGGCTATTTTCCATGGACTAGGCCTGATCTGCCGGCGATTTCTTTTTCAATTTCTTAAAAGATTGACTAACCATGGGCCTCACAGTTGAAAAATGCAAGGGAACATGAATCAGCCTATATTTGCACAAACAATAACAGACAGCAGCTCTTCAACTTGGCCCGTTAAAATGTCAGACTCTAGAGATTATCTAGAGATTGTCTTTAACAAAGAGTAGTCTTTGTTTTAGACTACTGGTATTTAATTTGTGCATTGACAATTAAGTTGATATACTTCTTGATAGCATGGATCTGACAGGGATTGTTTTGTTTAATAATAAATAAATACATTATGCTGCTACCTTCTGCTTTTCCCAAATACAATGTAGCCTATAGGTGTACCTTTCATCAGTCCAGTTGCAATGGACTGTGATGAACTGCCCTACTTGTGATTGTTTAGAGATTTTAAAGATTTTATAACAATGATACAAATTTTTTGGCAAGTACTATAAATCTATTCACCTTTGCAGCGCCAGTAGGCTACTTTCTGTGCGGCCCGCAAACACACATGCCAAACAAGCATACACAAAAGTTTCAAGAGTGGGGGATGGAGTAGAAGATGGAGACAAATTGATTAATGTGATTTATTTTCGCGGAATGGATGTACAGGACTGAGCGGCGGTCATATTTTGTACCGCTATGCGGTACATCTAGTTATTTCTGCCATGGCAAGCCTGCTTCATGTTCATCTTAGTCTCTTTGCTGTCATAGGGGAACATTGTGCACACTTAATGCACGCAACAAAGCATACCTGACAAATGCATACCTCCGACTTTTCTCCAAACTTGCTCCAAGTTATTTCTCCTGTTTTCATTTTTTTCTTTACATCTTCAAGCTTCACGTTGCACTTAAAGGGACACCAGGCAACGTTTTCGTGTTAATTAATGATCTTCGTTAGTCGGTATATGGTTAAATGACTCATTACGGGGGCCCGCCCCTACTGCCTGTAGGAAGAATATCCCACTTGCAAGTTCGGTGTATCCTACCCGCCGACCGAAGCAGGATCAGTTTACAGCACAGAAGCAGGCTAACGAAACGCTAGAGATTGTTGCAAACGTGTGTATAATGGCAGAGCCGGCGTAGAAGCAGCGAAAACCCTTGACGGAAGACGCAAAGAAAAGGAAAAGAGCTTTAGACCGAGCGAGGGGGAGTTTCGTAGAGAAAAAGCATCAGGCTTGCCTGGTGTCCCTTTAAATATATAATATTTCTGACTATGGCATAGCTTTAGCTCCCCAACCAAGTAGGCTAATGGTTAAAAAAAAAAAAAAACGTCCCGCGGACCTCTGTACGGGAGGTCTAAAAGACGCCCCCGAGACTTTGAGGGGACGTCCTGTAATGGTCACCGCGACGTTATGCGATCATTAAAAAAAAAAAAACCTGAATCGTGATGTAGCGGTATTTCAATCTATAGGCTTCACCGCTGCTAGGAGAGAAGTTGTTGGAACATGGACATGTAGTTATGATTTGTATGGCAATTACTCAATCAATTACACTTACCTCATGTTTTCACGTTGTCCAGTCCTTGTGCATTACACTGATGATGAGTAGACATGGACCTTTATACCAGGCTAGGATGTGCTGCTTTCACATCTACGGTGTCTTTTTCTTAATAAACTAATACAACGTTTTAATGGGCATATCCCGTAGCATATTGTTCAAAACATCATCAGAGTAGGCCTAGGCTAGCTAAATTGTTTAAACCATATTGTTTCAAAATAAAAACTAATAATAGTCAAAAATATGTAAATTAATCGCAATGCATGCTGGGAAGCAAAACTCAACATGAAATAAAGTACATGAAATATAACTAGAATGCATTGACGTTATTATATCCACTCTAAGGCATTTTCTTGGACCTGTGATCAAACAGGGACAGACTAAAAATAGCCTATGTAAGCCTATCTTTCTGGAACATTGCAGATAAAGAAAACTGTATCGTTTTCTCTAGGCTATGAATGCTCTTTGTAGCCAACTTTAAGCTGAAATAAATAGATTCCAATTGTTTCTATTCCATATCATTTTTTATTCATAAACAGTAAGGCAGAGATCTCGGGTAAGGCAGAGATCTCGGGTAAGGCAGAGATGTTCTGCTCCTCGTCAGAAATCTCATCGGATAGCCTGCACTCTTCTTTGCTGTTTCCACAAGGAGCTGCTGTGACATAGGGGACAGCTATGCGTGACACTTTTAAACGCGAGCCTGCATCAAATAAATTACAATGACATTTAAACAAGTCACGAAGAAGCAGTATCCTTAATGTAAATTAAGTAGTCACTTCTTTTGCTAGGCAATCCTAAACAAATGCTACGTGGTCTGTTTTTAACATTTCTCTAGTTTTATTGCATCGTATTCAGCTCCAAAGGTCCTCGGTTCAGCCCCAATTCGGCCGTGTGTGTGTTTCTGAAAATAAAACAGATAATAAGTAAGTGACTAGGTTAGATAAACCACTGCCTATTTAGAGCATGTTACATGCATCACGTAATGACAGTTATCTGAAGAAATGCGCATTGTAAGCTAGAAGCTAAGAACAGCGACTTTGCTAACGTTACACCAAACATCACATCAGCTAACATGAATTTGATAAAATCCATTTCCTAGTTTGTAACGTTATACATTAACGTTAAACTCCAAAATGTATGTGCTACATAATTCACATATCTGCAGTGAACCTAGCATACTTTGTTCATAGACCGCACAACTCATTCATAAACTGTATGATATGTTGCCTTTGACTACGGTAGGCTAATGCAGCTACTGCTAGAGACGTTAGATAGATACTTCATTCATCCCCAGAGGAAAATTACAGAACGTTATGTTATACGTTAGCAGCTGACATTATGACAACTTTTCATTCAGTTATTGAAAACTTTATCAGCTACATACACAGCCAAAAATGTTACTTACTTTCATCGGTGGCCACCAATGGTGCATTTCTTCCGAATGCTGTGGAGTTGACCCTCGACCTCAATGTTGCTAGGTAATGAATGATGTGTAACGTGAAGTCGCGCATGGATGTGATGTCTCCGTCCTGCAGGCCAGAGCCAGAGTCCTAGACATTCTCTGCCAGAGTGCTCTCAACTCCGCTGCCATGTGTGAATAAACAAGTGTCCCCTTGATGTCCCCGGTATAACGTTATTGTCGGGTCCTTAGGACGTCTTTGAAATGACCAAATGCAAATGTCATCCGAGGGACCTGACGGTGACGTCCCCAGAAAGTCCTGCACCGGACGTCATACAATAACCAACGGATAACTTGCTCCGGACGTCAATAAGGTCACCGGAACGTCCGCTAGAGAACATGACGTTTGGGACCAATCAGGGACGTCGTGAATGTCCGCATAAGGTCCGGGGGACGTCCCGTGTTTGTCGGGAAATGACTTGATTGTAGGCTTAGCTGTTAGTTTGTTGTTCAGTTGAACATATTTATCTAACAACTGTCTCTCCCCCCCCCCCTTCTATTTCTGTTAGGTGCCGCTTCACTCTGCTACTGGAGGATCAGGCTGACTGCAACTGCTATGGATGCTATAGGCCTACTGAATGAATGGCAGGAAAGCACAGCACACATACATTTCTAGATGAAGAGTGAATAAATGCACTTGCTTAACTGATAACAAGTTGTCAATGGTTATTTATGCAAGCTTGTGTAGCCTAAACCAGACATACCTAGGCCTAGCCAAATTTATCCTGGCTGTAGATAAATGAATGTCCCAATATTTTGCCAGATTAGGCTAATAGTGGTTTACTGAGGTTTAATATCAATTGAAATACCATTAAAATCATGTTGATCTTTAGTTTTGTTGTAATTTCAACATTGTTTCAATATTCATTTTAGTGGAAATACCATTGAAATCCTGTTGATCTGTTAGAATTTCAAAGTTGCTTCAATATTAATGAAGGGTGCAAAAGTGATGTAGAATCAATGTTGCAGTGCGACGTTTCAATGATTTTAACATTGACAAAGTAATGTTGATTTTAACATAGATTCAATGACTAATTGTTATCTGGGTGCAGAATGAGCAGTCATCAACACCAACTGAAAGCCCCGTTTTGCAGGTAGCCTTTTGCATTGCATACAATTAGGCTTTCTCTGAACTACATTTTCCAAAGGCCAGCTTTCGTGCTTTGTGTCACAACTTCAGAACAGCTTGACGCACATGCTTCAAATTTGGTGTTAACATTTGTATGGACTCAATGATGAAGTCAAATGTCCAAGGTCAAACCCAACTTGAGTGTGATATCTCAAGAATGCCTGACACACAAGGTTTTTGGTACAAACAAGGGTTTGTATGACCTCAAAGATTAAGTGACTCAATGTTTTCTTTTTTTTCAGGAATCTCCCCACCAACATTAACCCAGCAGCTTTCATACTGTGTCATATCAATTAATAGCATTAATGCACAAATAGGCTGACACCAGACATAATTTCACTGCATTTCTTACTTCCAGTAACTATATGCATGTGACAATAAACTTCCTTGTATCCTTGTATATCAATATCATGCCACTGTCAAACCAATATTTAGCTTAGGCATACTTCTTCATGCATTTAATGAACATTTTGTGTATTAATTCACAGCAAGAGAAAATTTGGAGCAGTTCGCCAAACGAACGTCCAATCAGCGTTGGTTTTGAGGTGGGTTTAGGTGTGACGCAACGAGAAGCTACTGTTCAATCTAAACAACATGGCGACTTGGAGTGGCTGGAGAGTTTGAGTCTGTCTCAATTGGTGTACTTATGTGAGTACACTTTTGTGTAGTACACTATGTGCACTGTGTGCTTACTGGTGGAGTGCGCAAATTTTAACAAAATAGTATTGTCTCATATCAAACACTAACTCCGTGCACTTCACGGAAATGACGATCGCAAACATTTTAATATAACTTTATTGGCGCCCTCAATTCGACAGTGACATGGTCATACTGTGTCAAAACATGAACCGTTTATGTTATAACTTGCTTGTACCTCCGTAAAGTCTGTTTTCCACTGCTGCTGCTTCAGCTTTCTCAATCGCGATTACCACGAGTTTGAAAACGCTCCCTCCCCTTCCACTATTTGGCCAAGATGGCGTCCGTTAAGGGCGAAAAGTGTCCAGCGTTGCACACTCAGCTTTTTGACCGTTATGAGTGCACCATCCGGGAACTTGCAGCGCCCTTCGTGTCGTTGGAATTTTCAGTGTGAACACCCTCATGCACTCAAATTAGGTATTGTAAGTGCAGAAGTACGCGATTTGAGACACAGTCCCTGAATCGTTGAGAGGGGCCAAGATGGCTGCCGTGTAAGGAGATTTTACGACGAGCTCCTGCAAAAGAAAAAACAATTGACATTAGAAAACCTCATCATTAATGACCGAAAAGAACTGTTGTTAACCTGGTGTGCCATATTACTTCAACCTCATGAACAAACGAGACGCAAACAGAATGCAAAAGGCGAATTCCACCAACTTGACGCCACAAGGTACCAATGCGTTGATATCCTCGTGTCACAACTATGCTAACGTTAACACCATGCCAATGTCGGTAACGTTATCCGAAAACGAATTTCCCTCGCTACCCATTACTCCCTCCAAGTCGCCGGCAGCTAAAAAGGCTCTGTATGGGATGGAGAGCGATCAGGCTGAAAACAATGTGATAAGTTTAGATAGAGTTTTAATTATCAACGAAAGAGCTGACTCCATTGAGATGCTAGTCAGTGCCAATTGAAAGAAGATTGACCAGAACTCGCTGAAAATAGAGGGACTGAAAAAGACATTGGACTCCGCATGTAGTGAAATCAAAGACACACAGAAGGATGTTGCCCCCATGAAAATAGCCGAAGATCTGCCACAATCCGTCAAGGAAGCCAGGCTGCTGTTTTGGCCCAAGGTGAAAAAGGCGAGAGGAGAAGGGAAAGCAGCATACTTTGTTGGTGCAAGAGCATACATCAACGGAGAGGAGATAACTGATCGTGGATGACGCTGTGCACAGTGTCACAGAGAATTCACAAGCTACAGGTCTTTATTTATTTTAGAAGAGTCTAATTTCTAAAGCTAAACGTTTTTTTCTAAATTCAAAATAGTCCTATAGGCACCAAAGTAAAGTCATTATTTCAGTTGAAAAGGAGCTGCATTCATGAATAGATTTAAACTTCTAGTTTGTAGGCTCTTTTGGTTCACAGGTAACTTGGGTTCATAGGCTACCTTTAAAGGTTTTCTTACAATAAGAATCTTTGTGCAGTTTGCTCAAAGTAGGTTTCTGCCTTTTTTTTCCTCAGGCTTCAAGAAGTTTTAATCTTAAAGCGTTTCTGTGTGTATATTTCTGTGTGTGTGTGTTTTATCATTATAGTATGTCTTTATCTTTTTTATCCGTTAATGCTAGGGGTTTAAAAGATAAGCTGAAAAGGAAGGCCTTATTTCTTTATGCTAAGAACCAGAAAAGTATATATATATTTTTCAAGAAGTTCATTCTTCAAAGGAGGACAGCAATTTCTGGAGGACTCAATGGGGCAATGATTTGTGGCTTGCACATGAATCTCTCACTCTGCTGGGGTAGCTATTCTTAAAAATGAGTTTGAGGGTAAGGTTTTGGACACGGAAAGCGATCCTATGGGTCATTTTTGTTTTTTGATCATCTCTTGTGAGGGAAATATTATAATTACTGTGAATATGTATGGGTATAATTCTACCACAGATAATGATACATTATTGGATATAATTGAAGACAAGCTTAAACTTTGGCTGAATAAGTACCCAGAAGCTGATCTTATAGTTGGTGGAGATTTCAATGTTACTCCGAATGATACTAGACTACTGGCTTATATCAAGATCTTTAGTGGAGAGATGCATATCAGTGGACATCCAAAATTCACCTTTAACTGACCACAAGACAATATTCTTGAGTCTTAATTTCTCCCCCGTCATGGGTAATGTTAAAAATGCCACAATCTGGAAACTTAATAGCAATTTACTTAAATATGACTACATTAAGCAAGATGTGAAAACAATACTTATTGATTACCTTGGCAAAGCTTTAACTGAGAATTCTTTTTGTCTAAACTGGGAGTTGTGCAAATTTGAAATAGGCAAGTACTTGAGGAATGCTGGTAGCACTCTAGCTAAAAACAGAAAGAAATATGAGCACAGTGTAATCTCCAGGTTGAGTTTCCTTTCCAGTCACCAGCCTTTATCTGAGAAAGACAGAACAGAATATATGCGACTCCAAAAAGAGTTGGATGACATGTATCGCTTGAAAGCTGAAGGCGCCTTCATCAGGTCCAGGGTAAAATGGATGATCGAGGGAGAACAGAAATTTTACAGTAATCTCTACAGCTTAAGATACTCAGAAGAAATTGCTGAGGATTTTGTTAAATCTATTAAGAATTACAGAAAGATTTCTGACAACGATGAACAGGACTGTGACCGCAATATTTCCACAAGTGAAATTAAACGATGTATCCAAAACTTAAAAAATAATAAGTCACCAGGTAGTGATGGTCTCACTTCTGAGTTTTACAAAACCTTTATTGATGAAATCACACCATTCTTACTATGTGTATATCAAGAAAGCATCCGTAATGAGGTTTTACCCACTACTATGACTCAGGGTATCATTACTTTAATTCCTAAACCCAATAAAAACCTAGATTCGCTTGACAACTGGCATCCAATTACTCTATTAAACAATGATTATAAAATACTTGCATCTATATTTGGTAATAGGTTAAAAAATGTATTAAACACCATTATTGATGAGACCCAGTCTGGCTTTATGAAGAATCGACATATAACTAACAACATACACTTAGTACTGGACCTATTAGACTATAATGAGCTTATTCATAATGACAGTTTAATTATGTTTCTGGACTTTTACAAGGCGTTCGATTCTGTGGAGCACCCTTTTATCTTCAAAACATTACAAATGTTTGGTTTTGGTGAATATTTCTCTTGTGCAATTAAGACTCTATACAAAAATGGTAATAGCTGTATTAAATTAAAACATGGTACATCTAAACGATTTTCTCGGTCACATGGCATTAGGCAGGGATGCCCAGTCTCCCCTTTTTGTTTCTCTTAGCCTCTCAGCTACTCGCGACGTACTTGCAACAAAGTGGATTGCAGGGAATAACTATTGCTAATCGTGAAATTCTTTTAAGCCAGTTAGCTGATGACACTACTCTCTTTCTAAATGATGACTCCCAGGTTCCTCAAGCTATTGCTCTTATTGAAAACTTCTCCAAAGCATCAGGTCTGTCTCTAAATCTTAAGAAATGTGAGTTGCTTCCTATAAAAGATAAAATGAGTCCCAGTATTTGTGGCATTCCAGTTAAAGACCAGGTCAAATATCTCAGGGTAACAATCCTCAAGAATAACACATTATGACCACATGCAAACTTCAACTCAGTTATTGAGAAGACCCATAATAGGCTGAACTGTTGGCTACAAAGAGATCTCTCTCTAGGCTGGGATTTCCAGACTAACTTACTTGGCTCTCTCCCTATATGTTGACAAATCTCAGGCCAAAATTTTTTATCAACTGTTACTTCACTTCCTTTGGAGGAATAGGGTGCATTATGTTAAGAAGACTGTCTTAATGAATACCAACTCTTGTGGGGGTCTGAATTTTCTTGATTTTATGTCTCTAAACAATACGTTTAAGATAAACTGGCTTCGTCAATTCATGAATAATCCATCTTCTATTTGGAACTTTATTCTACAACATATATTCTCTAAAGTGGGTGGCCTCAAATTCCTCTTAATGTGCAACTATAATGTTGAGAAGATTCCCATTAAAATAGCTAACTTCCATAAACAAGTTCTCCTTGCCTGGTCGTTGGCCTACAAACATAATTTTTCCCCTCACAAATACTTAATATGGAATAACAAAGACATACTTTTTAAAAACAAATCTCTCTATCTGGATAATTGGGTAAGCCATGACATTCTTCTGGTGTCTTAACTAATAAACAACAATGGTTTTCTCATCAATTATTCAGAATTTCTTTCTAAGTTTAGCCTCCTGTCACCCCTAAGGAATTCGCTACAGTCATTGGTGGCATACCTGATGGAGTAGTAATGTTATTAAGAAGTCAGCAAACCTCTGCTGTTTTGCCAAGTCAGGCAGATCTTGACCCTATGACCTCTGCTGTGGGACAGGTTTGCTTTTCACGAAAGAAAAAAAATAACAGAGATACGAGCATTATTCCAAAATGATATTGTTTCAACACCATATGTCATTTCCTACTGGGCCGGGTTATTTGGGGAAATTCCTTGGAAAAAATGTTGGACATTACCTCTAAAATATCTTTATCTAAGCCTCTTCTATCCGTTTTTCTGAATGAGTTAAGAATATACAACAACTCCTTAGTTTTTACAACCAACCCCAAAGCCATAAAGGCTGCACTCCTCCTGGGCTCTTTCCACCTTTTAGATTAAGTTTTGCTTAATTTATTTTTATTTTAATTTTATTATTATTCCTTTTTTTTAATAATTTTTACTTATGTTGACTATTCTTTTGTATTGTCTTACTCGTCACTGTGTTTATGTGTGTCTTTATCTGATTGTACCCTGGATATACTTCTGATAAAAAATAAAAAAAACAACATGGCGACTTCCACGGATGAGATGAGCATAGCTATCGCTGAAGTTTTATCCGAATATTCGAGTATTCCTGGGAAAGCCTCTGCAATGTAGCTGGGAGGAATGAAGGACACAGACATCCTCCACGGCCAATTCCAGTTAGTGTTTGGTAGCCCTGAATCTTAATTACTTAACGAGAAGGAATATGCTTTCTTCAGAAGTACCATGCAAACTTGGTGGGGATTGTCGATGATGAGGTTCATGTCACAATGGTAAGTTTAAAAACGTTAACGTTAGCTACTTACCTAACTTGTATGTCAAAACTGGTTCTCAAATGGGGGTACGCGTACCCCTGGGGGCATGTGAAGGCACTGAGTGTTGTGTTAATAAATATATTTCCTTGTGGAATTGATTATGTTGTGTTGTATTCCTTCACAATACGTTCACTCTAGAAGCACTTATAATATCAAGAAGCTGCTTGCAGTTTGAATGAGACATAACAATTACAATATAGTATGAATGATAATGATTAACATATAGGACACAATTGCATAAGTAAATGTGAGTTTTTAATAATTTACTTGAAAAATGACAAAACTTTATGAAAAGATAAGGAATTAATTGTAAAACAAACAAATTTAAAAATGAAATCTGTTAATTTGCTCTTGCTCTGGATTCGAACCTGCGACTTGCTGGAATTTCTTCCCCTTTCCCCCCCTTCTTATACGGACAAATGTTCCCTAGCGAACAATAGTCTGGGGGGGGAGGGGGATCGCCGGTTCGATCCCCGATTGGAACATGCATCAGTTAACACAAACTCTTAAAAAGTGCTATGAATCTATCAAATATAGCTTAATAACTAAGAAAAATACAATTGGTAAGAATAAGTCGAAGTCAAAGTCAAAGTCAAAGTCAGCTTTATTGTCAATTTCTTCACATGTTCCAGACATACAAAGAGATCGAAATTACGTTTCTCACTATCCCACGGTGAAGACAAGACATATTTTACCAATTTAGGTCCACAGACAAACATAACATTCAAGTAAACAAAAAAGTAAGTAAATAAGTAAATAAGAGGGCACATATAATAATGAAAAAATAAGAGCAGCAATAATAAAGATAAAAGAATAAAGATGCTTTGTTGCAATAAGAATAAGAAAAATAAAAATATGATACTACTACTACTGCTCATAATAAACCTTTATATCAAATAAATGTTTCTGACAATCACTTCTCACATCCTGTGGATCTGTCTGCAATACTATTCTGCCCCTTTCTTGTAATTTTAATGCTTTGTTGATAAGAATAATAAAAATAAGAATATGATACTACTACTGCTTATAATAATAATAAACCTTTATATCAAATAAATGTTTCTGACAATCACTTCTCACACCCAGTGGATCTGTCTGCAATACTATTATGTCCTTTTCTTGTAATTTTAATATCTGTGTGAGTTTGTAAAGTTTTCCAGGTTTGATAGAATAAAGCCAAAGGATACTGTAGAGATAAAGTTCAACCTTTTTTTATTAACAAACAGCTTCTCCTGTTCTCTCACACCCTCATGAGTATACACACACGCACGTGCCACACACACAAGTTGTGGACTATTTACAAACAAAAAAGCTTTAGGATTACATAATGAACAATGTAGCATTTTGAAATGAACAAATATTTTTTATTTTTTTTGTCTGCCGTCTTCTTCATTTCCTCCATCCACTGGTCAAGTGGCAGAACAGCAGTCTGGGGGCAGTAAATGTGGCCATAATACTGGCTGTGGCCAGTATCTTTGTTGCGGGGCTGGTGGCACAGACTGCACTTATTTTTGTCCACAGTGCGGACGTAGGGCCTCCGAGCAGGTGTTGGGGAGAGAATGGGGCCAGCAGGAGCAATCTGCCGGATGGCAGGAACAGGAGCTGGACACAAAAACACAAACGGGGCAAAGGCAGGACTGGGGTTGGGGATGACAGGTAAAGGGGCAGAATCAGCAGGGAACAACTGCCTTGGCCGGAAAACGTTTGGAGGTGCGGGCCGGAACTGCAGACTTTCGCCTGTCCACTGCCTTTCCCACTGTGCTTTCAGGCAGGTGGTAGTGGTGTTGGGGACCAGGCTGTGAGGGTGCTGCAGTGGGGCGGATCTGTCCAGGGGGGAGAGGCCTGGCCGCAATAGGAATGGGGGCTGGCAAGTTCACACCCTGAAGCAGGATGGCACATTATTTCCTCTTCAGCCGCTTGTTGTGCCACTGAATTAATGTTGTTTGATTCACCTCAAACAATTGCAGGGTGGTACTCTGCATCACAGTCCCATTGCCCATTTGGGGTCCTGTGAATATCACACAGTTTAACAAAGATGGACTCTACCAGACGGCAACAGTCTGGCCACTGGGCAGGTGATCCTGTTGACCCAAGGATGCAATGGGTCATGCTGCCCACACCAGGCGTGAATTCAGTCTATTCTGTCTATAACTGGTACAATGCGCTCATCCACAGCCAGATATCACAGGCAGAAGAACAAAACAACTACCACAATGTACTTGTCACAAAGAGTCTTACCAGCGGTTCCCCAGGCACTGGTTGCACTGCTGGGGGAGCAGTGGCTGCAGTGACAGAGACTGTGAGGCTGGTCGGGAGAGGAAGGATGGAGGCGTAGGTGGTCGTAGCGGATGGAGCAGAGGAGGCATAGGTGGTTATGGAGAGGAGGCGTAGGTGGTCGTAGCGGATGGAGCAGAGGAGGCATAGGTGGTTATGGAGAGGAGGCGTAGGTGGTCGTAGCGGATGGAGCAGAGGAGGCATAGGTGGTTATGGAGAGGAGGCGTAGGTGGTCGTAGCGGATGGAGCAGAGGAGGCATAGGTGGTTATGGAGAGGAGGCGTAGGTGGTCGTAGCGGATGGAGCAGAGGAGGCGTAGGTGGTTATGGAGAGGAGGCATAGGTGGTTATGGTGGATGGAGCAGAGGAGGCGTAGGTGGTTATGGTGGATGGAGCAGAGGAGGCATAGGTGGTTATGGCGGATGGACCAGAGGAGGCATAGGTGGTTATGGAGAGGAGGCATAGGTGGTTATGGTGGATGGAGCAGAGGAGGCGTAGGTGGTCGTAGCGGATGGACCAGAGGAGGCGTAGGTGGTTATGGAGGATGGAGCAGAGGGCCTGCCTGGCCAGCCCTGTTTGGCGGTACAGGTAATCTATACCCATGAGTTCACCTAGGACAGACAGGGAAACACAGTTTTCAGAAAATTAATATGAATATTCTTTTTTTATGAATAAGCTAAAACTCACCAGTATAGACAGATGGTGGTGGTACAAGCTGTCTTCCAAGCACCTTAACACTGTGGGTGTTGACACAGTGCACCAGGTCCCCGGAGTAGCTTAACAGGGACGGAGGTTTGCCTGCCAGAGATGCTATCTTACGGCCCTGATTCCACCTGTTCAGGCCTTCCAGGAGGTACAGCTGGAAATTCAAGCTGTTGGCACTTGTTCCTTTAGATAAGATCAATAACTTTAAGTTCATTTGGTTGTGCTTTGCTATTTGAAAGCCATTATTGTGTCACCATTAATATTTCTGATGAATAATGATTTATACTGACCTGGAATGAACCTGTTCAGATGGAGATGAAAGGACTCCAGTGATGTGGAGCCCCTTGCACACCTGTAGTTTGGTAGCCTGGCCTTGCCTTCCTACGTACAGTGGGCAGTGCTTCGACTTGGCCAGCTTCACTCGCGGTCCGCGCGTGGGATCACGCGGTATCACGCGACTTTAATTTGTATTTTTCCAGTGAGACGCTGCAACAACCCAAACAACCGGTAGATGGCTCAAGTGAGCAAGGTGTTTCGTAAAAAGAAATGGAGCCTGGAAAACCCTACTTCACTACAGACTTTAGCAGACTGGTTTAGAAATAATTTAATAGCCAGAAATATGCCTGCCCTGCCCTAATAAAGAAATATTTGGTTAACTGCGAGTGAATCCCGTTTGCAGCCGTAGAAGAAACGCAGGACAAATTAAACATTCTGGTTTTCTCCGAGTGCAACGATGATAGACAGACATCATTTGGACAAAATATAGAGCATATTAACCTCCGTTGCTCAGCCAAACGCCTTCCTGTTACGTCCTGTTATCACGGAGTTACAGGCGATAAACGATTTTTGATGGTCACAAGTTTACTTCATCGGTTTATTTTTTTTTATTATTATTAAAGAGTGTTTTTCATTTAAAGGTTTGACTTCGTGCTTATTCAGTAGACTGTTCGTTATTTATTGAAGGGGCCACCGGAGGAATTTTGAGTGCTTCAGTCAAAAGTTGCATGACCCTCTCTTGCCTGCTAGAAATTGTTCAATGACCCTCTGACAGAATTGTTAAAAAAGACATGACCCTCCCCTGCCAATTGTCGCTGTCTTCCGCCCGCGCCACAGCCACACACTGTGATAACGTTCTTAAATCAATCTTTCCCGTGAGCTTGCATGCGTCCTTCCTTTTCAAATGTGTTGCGCCTGTTTGCACAATTTCACAAATAATCATATGTGATTAATAATATGACAAATAATCCCTGTTCACGGGGACCGAAACAATGCATGCCAACTTTTTCCGTGTTTATCACATATTTTAACTTTCCCCCGCTGTCTTGCCGTTTTAATGTTTTCCTGTAGAATATCCCATATTTTAATACTTTCATAACAGCCCTGCCATCGGGCCTGTCTCTGTGTTGCCCTGTTGCTACCCCTTGCCCTTCCAACGAAACAGATGTCTTCAAATCATCGTTTTCCTTGCTTGAAGGCGAACTTAGAGTGATGTTAACCTATTTAAGTTTAACGGCGTGATTGTCGTGAGAGCACGATTCATTGGCGCTTGCATGTTCGGCCTTATGTCTACGTGCGCACCTGAGGCTACTCAGCTACAAGAGAAAGAATTTCCCCTGTTTGTATGTTCACTGCAAGTTGGCCTACCATAACTTAACCATAACCATACCCTAACTGGCTATTTATATTTTTCTGTGAAATAAGCAAATGTATTTGTTCAACTTTATGAAGCAGAATTACGCATAGGCTACTTGAAACATAATACATTTGACAAAGGACAGATGTATGTTGCTAGTGACAAAATATTAACTTTCAGTGTTTTACGATGTCTTTGTCATGGGGAAGTGTTTTTCCCCATTCATTTATTCTAGGTTACTGTCAGTGACTGCCGTGAGAGAAGCGGGTTCTGTGTTTCGTTCATGTCAGTGAATGACGCGAGAGAAGCGGGGTCTGTGTTGTGTTGCGTTGCGTTAATTTATTTTCATTGGGCATGCCGTGCCGTGCCGTCCACAGCTCTTCAGTTCTGACAAAGCCAAAATTACTCCTTTTGAAACAATGAGTGCAGGAAGCGCGTTTGTATGGTTATATTGCTTGACGGGGGGATCCCAAGCAGCTTTCAGCCATAAGGCTACTTTGAGAACATTTCAATTCACCCGACACTAATATTCAAAATGTTCATGACAAAATGTTCAACAAAATGTTGAAAACTACTTGGTGAGGCTTGGCTCAGATGCGCTCGTGCCTTAGATGGCAGGAAAAATCTTCACGATAGGCCTATTAACTAACCACCCGATTCACGTTGGCTGGGGGGAAGGGGGGCCATCAGACATTTGTGCCCATCCGGCCCTGCCCCCAACACATCACACCTTCCCACCTCTGACAGCTTAAAAGAAGTCAAGAGGACTCCTTACTCACAGACCTATTCACAATACCTGCGGCATTTTGCCGTGTTTGAAATCCTATGCAGCTACAGGAGCTTCCAATCGTGAGGAAGCAATTTTGCATTGTAGGCATAACTAACATGCAATAACGCCGCCAACAACAACCAAAACTAGGCTAATCATTGTCAACATGTAAATTAAATGTAACATTATTGCGAATCAAATTAAAATGTTCTCTTTTGCAAACGTAGGCATAGTAACAGAATAATTTAATAATGTTACAAAGATACTACATCAATCCATATGTTTCATTAGGCTACTAGGCTATTTGTTTTGCCTTGATTCATTTAGGCTAGGCCTTTTTATTCAGGGGCCGTATTCACAAAGAATTTTAAGGCTAAAAGTAGCTCCTAAGTGGCGAATTTAGGAGCAACTCCTACAAATAATGGGCGTGTCACTCCTAACTTTAGGACTCCTAATTTTTTTCACAAAAAGTAATTCACGAAGCATTTTAGACCTAAAAGTAGCACCTAAGTCTGGGACAGCTTAAGTCGAGAGGACTCCTAACTCACTAAGACCTATTCATAAACAGCTTTTTTGTGGCATTTTACGTTGCGATGTTTTGAAATGCATAGCCTATGCGCAACAGGAGCTTCCAATCGCAAGGGAACAATTTTGCATTCATAAAAGGGATGCAATAATGCCACCCAAACACAACCAAAACTACTCATTGTTAACATGTAAATGAAATGTAACGTTTCATTGTGAATCAAATTAAAATGTTCTCTTTGCAAACGTACCCTATGGTGACAGATTAATTTAATAATGTTGCAAAGGTAGGCTACTGCATCAATCCATAGGCCTGTTTCATTAGGCTACTATGCTATTTGTTTTGCCTTACTCTTTATTCATTTAGGCTAGGCCTTTTTATTCAGTTATTAATCATCTTCCGTCCTTCGCACTACTTGTGTAGCGCACGCATTCTCCGACCTGTCACCTGTCACTCATCATCGGAAGAGAGGTGTTTGGAATTCCCGTGTTACAATCGTCAGCCAATCAAGGTGGTCACTTCAGTCAAGCTCGTGCATGAGTAATGACGTCATCCATACCCACGAAGACTCACTCCTAGTTTAGGAGTTGTCTGAAAGGCTTTGTGAATAACTTTTAAGAGAAAACTCCAAGCTAAAATCTTTAAGTGCGATTTAGGAGTAACCTACTCCTAGTAGTAAGATAAAAGCCTTTGTGAATAGCCTACGGCCCCAGTTATTCATCATCTTCCGTCCTTGTGTAGCGCACGCATTCTGAGACCTGTCACCTATCATCGTAAGGGAGGTGTTTGGTTACAATCATCAGCCAATCAGCCAATCAAGGTGGTCACGCTTGCCCATTTACCCAAATTAATGGTCGAATATTACTGATGATCATTGTTATTTAAGAACATGCAGTGTGCGTAGGGTACCAAAAACATCTTGCTCGTAAAAAAGCATCATAACGCACATTCTGGCGGTTCTGTTATTTACTGTAGGCTGCGCAAACCACATGCCTTTATTTTGGGCAAGCCTGCATTCATTCAATCATTCATTCATTCAACCTTTATTTATTCTCGGAGGGTCATTGAGGGAAGCCCTCATTTTCAATGAAGCCGAGATTACAGAAGCGAAGCAAAGCGCTCCACAAACAAGACAACATTCGAGGCCTTCTGTTGAAGAATTTTATATAAAGCCTGCGCTAACAGTAATCCTCCTGCCCCTGATAGGCCTACCACAGCTGTGGATAGTGTGGAATGTTCAAGTAATAACACAATCCAATGTGTCTCAATTGTCCCCCGCTGACCACCCCACACATTTCTCTAGATTTTGCAACGAACTTACATGTCACAATGCCATAAAATATGCCAGTTTTAGGACACAGAATAATGTTTGTAATGATACCAGGTAGGCCTACGTTTAACAGTAACAAGTGTAATGAGCTATTCATTGTCAAAGGTGCATGGTGAAGTGAAATTCTTACTTTGGAAAACAAACATTTGCCGATATCATCGCCGATCATCAGAATATTGCAACAGATTCTGTGTTCTGGACTGCAGGTAACTTGTTAAGCCAGTGGTTCTCAAACTTTTATTTCATTCCCCACTTTGATCAAGGGGCATGACTGATGCTAGTGGAGATAACGTGTTATCCCGAGGCTTTTGGAAGTCAGCATCTTCGACGGTATTAAAAATATAAGTTTTCGATGTCCCAAACGGAGAGCCATACTTTATTGTTTTTAACGATCTCTATGCTACTCACAGAAATGTAGACATGGGGACATGATGAAGTAGGCTATCCAACTGTCTTGTAGGCTGTCCAAATTATTGTGATTACGAGCCAGTGGTTTTCAAACATGCGTGACTCGGACATCTAACTAAATGCAACAGGCATAGGCTATCGTCCTCGCATTCGCAAAATGAGGACCAGTGTTTTGTCAAATTGCAAATAGCTATTCGTTTTAACGATTTTTTATGATAGTATGAAGTGCTTTTTGTATAGGCTACTAGGCTATCTTAATCTTGGTATATGGGGATGGAAGTGCGCGTGTTCTGCAGTCAGCCAAATATGAATGTAATTCTGCGGCATAAAGCAGATGTAGGCCTATTTGTTTATTGTACAGAAAAATAAAAATGACATGTCAAGCAGTCAATTGACTACATTGCAGTCAAGAAGTAGGGCAAATTAAGACACTGTTTTGATTTGCGTAGTTGCGTTACCCCCAACACTGACAATTACATAGACAGCAAATTAAGATATTTTTTCGTTTTGTGGAGCAGCACCGGTAGGCTATCAAAAGCAGATTTCGATTTTCGCTACCACCGTGTAGTCAAGCCTTAAGCCATACCCAAGTAGTCTTAATCGAGGTAACGTTTAATTACGATTTATTTTGTTATTGAATTCGTAGGCTGGGATTCCTCTCGGTAACAATTACGTTTAAAGGTAGCCTAGCCTCCTGCTTTTTCAGAAGGGGCGGCAGTCAGGCTACTGACAGAGCGATGTACAGTGGCAGAGCGACGCACAGTGGCTGAAAGTGGTACTAAAGCTTCACACAGCTTCACGCCTCGTAATGCGCGAGTGAAGTGGCCATTTGAAAGCGATGCCCACTGTACTTCCGCTCGATTTTCATCTCCTTCCACGACTCCGTCTGGGATTCCATTGGCCTCGCTCGCAACGAGCAATTCAACCCGCGCTGTGTTTGAATTGTAGTGTTGGCAATGGCGGAAGTTAATGAAGCAATTCAGTCCGTGCTGGCTACGCTTCCAAATATTCAGGAATTGAAGTCCGAACAAAAGGAGTGTTTAACACATTTTATTTCGGGCAAAGATGTCGTGGCCCTACTCCCTACAGGATTTGGGAAAAGTTTGATTTGTATCACGCAGTAGCCTGTTCTGTTCTGTTTTCCCGGCGTGTGCGTGCGTGTGTGTGTGTGCGCGAGAGTGTTTGTGTCTCCCTCTCCCTCCTGTGTCATAGAATGTGTCAATGAGTTCTGATATGTTTTGATTGGGGGGAGGTGTACGGGAGGGAATATTTAGGGGTTCAGACAGACATCCCAAGTCTGCCGGAAGTTCTGGGAGTCTCCCGCATAATGGATAATGGCTGCCGGAGACCGAAACTTCAAATCGTGTGTGCATCTTAGTGTAGCGCACACACGACGGGGATGGAGAGAGAGAGAGAGGTAGTGCGTGTGTGCCTGTTCAAGACAGAGAGCATCCTGATTGGCCTGTTTCAGTTCAGTTCAGTAGGAACAGGAGCGTCATGGCAGAGGCAGAGTGCCCCCCAAAAAGGAACATTTAAGACCCATTTCACATCAGCCTACACGAAAGTGTACCCTTGTCTCATAAGAGTTCAAAATAACGATAGTCTTGCATGCTGCACTTTCATTTCATGTGCATATTAATTCAGGACTAGCCTACTATATGGCTATTTGCCAAGGCTACATACAGTAAAGACCAAACTACCAAAATCTACATATTTTATTATCACAATTTCTAATTAGACAATTAATTAACAAACATAAGCTATTCATCACTATTTCAGTATCTAAGAAGGCTAAAGTATTTTTTATTATTATTATGTATTTTATTTTTATTTTATTCACCTCCCTGAAATGGCTTTTTGCAGGTTGGGCTGTCTGGGTTCAAATAGGTTAGCGATTGATAAGGGGAGGCAATAGAATAGGGGGTTCTAAGACGTCTAGTAAGTTTAGTCAGAGTAGAAGTGGACTATGTGCGAATGAGTTGTGTTGCGTTGTGTTGTTGGCTGACGAGTGATTGAGACCGTGATTGATCAGCGATCAGTTTGTTGTTTTGTAGTGGACACCTCCTGTTGCCCATGCACTAGCCTGTACATCTATAGGAAATAAATTACCAGAGTTTTGGAACAATATATCAGCCTCCCCGTCTTCTAACTTCTCATCGGCATTAGGCCTACAATATGTTATCTTCAAACTTACTGTTGAATAGTAATCTGCTATTTGCTATTCTTCCACTAACTCTTAAATTTGTATCGCAAAGCCGGCATCGGTCATTTACATCTATCTTGTTCGCTCTGGTGGGGAATGGTTGTTGTATAGCCTACAGAGCACGCAATTTCTGGTGAGCGTTGTAGTGTAGCTTACTTCACGATCGAGCTGGCGCATGACATACCTACGTCACGGCCAAACGTTAGCGATTGGGTGAAATCAGATCCAGTCGTTTCAAACGTACGTCAATAGCCAAGATCCCAGACCCTTGTAAAAGCGAACCAAGGGCCAATGGCCAGGCTAGTAGTTTGGAAGCACAATACCTTCTTTGGTGGTGGTGCCAGTCTGTGTGTAGAGCAGCACACCTGGTTCGTCCTGAATGCACTTTATGTGCCTTTTCTGGACTTGCCAGATGTGCTGCATCCTCTCCGGGTCCAAGAGAGGGACACCAAGAAGGTCTTGACCCTTTACCCCCATTAGCTCGCTGAGGAGGTGCTTGATCATCATCATGGTCTGCTGCTCTCCTCTTGTCCGCCTTTGGCAGTGCAGGGCCAATTCCTCCTTGGTGATCCGTTGGTCCACCACAGTGTCGGTGATGCCAGGGACACCTTCATGTCTCAGCTGCTCCCTCTTGGCCTGCCTCAGCAGAGACACATCCCCACTGTCCCATTCAAAAATGCACGAAGACATGCGTGCCATGAAAATGGGGTAAAGAGGATGTGCATCCTTAGTGCACCCAGCTGCCAGTCGCCGCATGAAATGGTAGATATCCAGCTTTACCACCAAGTCTGGCCACCCACCAAATCGCTGCTTGAGCTTGGTCTGCCCAGTGCCCTCCCGACAGCAGTCGCAGTCCACATAGAGGAGCTGAGGCGGAGCCACACCCGCATCTGTGTACCTCCGGATGAGGTCAGCTGCCATTCGGTCCAGGGCAGGACCCTCCTGAGCTGTCAGAAAACTGATGAGGATCTGGCCCACCTCATTGCTGACAGATGTTAGCCACAGCGCTGTTCCTTTTGCTAACCTCAGCAGCTTCTCTGTTATCTGTATGTGAGTAGGCGCTCTCTCCCCTCCTCACTGTTTTTAAAGATGGTATTGCTTGTGTGTGAATTATGGACATCTTATGAACTTTTGCTTGAATGCACTCTGCACCGCGGAAGCCCTGCAAGAGCAGAAGTGCCAACGAGAGACATTGAGCCCCTTGCACACACACGCGCACGCACATACACACCCACACTCGCTCACACAGCCGGCGCAGCACAAGGTTTGCCCGGAGTGTGTAGCGCCGAGCGCGTTGCCTGCTTACGGACAGAGACAATTGTTTGCCTGTCATCTTTGGGTTTCCGCGAGTGAAACGCCAACACGGAAGTTAGCGCTTGCTGCGCTAACAGTACTAAACCAGTCGCCACAAGTCTTCATACTCAAACAGCCCTGAAACATCTCATGCATACGGGTGAGGTACCCACTCGTATGTAACACTGCACACACCACATTATCTCCCTGGTCATTTATAAACAAAACGCCATACTTACCTCTTGTGTTCCTCCACCTTCAGTCACTACTACCAAACGGAAGCATGCGCCATTTGAGTAGTATTTGTAATGCCATCTTGACTTTGGGTATGGGGAATGATGTCGCGAAGGGGGGTTTGGAAGTGTGCTTTGTGTTGCTAGGCCTCTGTTGAATGTTATATGTTTATGGGCTTTGCGTGTAGCGTAGCCAAGATGTGTGGGATGTGTTTGAGGTACATTTTATTGTTTGGTTTGTGTTTTGATGACTTGAACACTGTGGTTGTGTACAAGTATGATCGTGATAATGGTTCAGTCCAATCATGTGTGTAGTCAATTATCTTAGCCAATCATGGTGTCTGAGCATAGTAGGACTGTGTATAAGAACCCTGTTCAGTTTGTGTTGTGGGGGAGAGTGTAAAGAGCTGACAACCGGAGAGAGAGCTCTGTTGAAGACTAACTGGCACTGTAAAAATAAATACACTGGCAATTTTGAAATACAATATTTTTCTGCATTCCTGACATTTCTTACCCCTTCTCTCTGATTTCCAACCGCAACGCTGTCCTGGCAAGTGAGGTGGCCACCCGGTCACTCACACTGTAATCACACAAAAAAGACAGTCAGTGATGCTAAATTATTTATATATGGAACATTACTTCCATATTTAAGGTCTGTACTACTACTAATGGTGTATTTCCAATGCTTTTGATTGAAATATAAAAGTAGTTACCTTTTTGGTGGTCCATTGTCAGGATGGGCAGCTCTATGTGGAGGTTATGCTGGCTTTGATGTGGTCGAGCCTGCACAAGATATCCCGCCCATAAACAGCCAGCATCCATCTGTGGGAGGGGATGGTTTCCGGCTCAGTTGGCTCCTGAAACCTTACAGGGAGCAGGCAAGTCTGAGCAGGCAACAAAGGTACTGGCAAAGACGCTTCAGCCACTCCTCTCTCCTCTCTGTGGTTCTCCCGCAGCTGCCTCCCCAAGCGAGAAGGGCTGTTGCCCAGGGCCCTCTCCCTCAGGAACCTTATCACCTGCATGTCACAGGCATATCTGAATAAAACAAAGGGAAAGAGAGACATAAAGACCTTAAAACCAGCTCATCTCAATTGTGTTTTAAATGACAAACATTTATTACACAAGCTAAATCTCAGTATACTCACTTTCGAGTTAGGATCAGCCTAAATTCAAGTCTGTGGGCTGGAAGTCCAGCTGGTCCAAGATGGCCTTGCTGGTCGAAATGAAGGCTGTTTTGCACCAACTGCACCAGAGAGTCTCTGTGATCAGCAGGTAATACCGATCCACATCCAGTACCTGCCGGGCTCTCTTGTGTGCCCCATAGCCTGTGAGCTGTCTCCCATACAAAGGACAGGACAGCCTGAACTTCCAGAGGTGGTATGGCATCCACAGTAGAAACCTGTGTGTGAAGTAGCGCTCTGGCGCGGGGCCTTGGTGATAAATCAGAGCTGGCTCTGGTGGATCACACCACAGCTTCAGGTCGGTACGAAGCCAATGTTGCTTCCACAAAGCTGCTGAAATCCACTTCTGATCCTGTGGTGATATGGTTTTCATTAACTTTGCGGGAAGCCATCCAGACTCTGAAAATGGAGCGGTCACCGTATTCTCAGCAGGTTGGACAGAGGATTCAGCCGAAGATGGAGCAGCAGAGGGAACACAGGCGGAGCTGATAACAGGGGTGACGGGAGCAAAGGACGTCCCAGAGGAGGCAGCGGCTGACACTTCCTAATGTATGCCTAATGTCGTTAACGTTAACTACCAAACGAGCAATAGTCAGCCTCCGATTGCACCAGAGTCTACGTTCGCGGTGGGTTTGTATCCAATCCGATAGCGAGACTGTCTATTGCAGGCAGGTCATGGGCCATGTCAACCCATTCCATAACCACTCATTTCATGTATAGCGCCACCTAGTTAAACACAAAAAAGTAAAAATGAGGTATTGTAATTGAAGGTATCTGTGACCTAACATAGTCAAAACTGCACGAAATTGTAAGTGTAGGATCATTATGACACCCTCTGTATGCACGCCAAGTTTTGTGGAATTCCGTTAATGGGGGGCCACACAATAAATTAATTTATGTTACTATACACCAACTGGCCTGTAGGTGGCCACCTTTTTTATGTATGTTGGTCTTAAGGGGGCATGTCAACCCATCCCATTACCACTTATTTCATGTATAGCGCCACCTAGTTAAAAATTCAAAAGCAAAAAATTAGGTGTTTTCATCACAATATCTCTGGCTGACAAGGTCAAAACTGCACGAAATTAAAAGTGTAGGATCATTATGACACCCTCCGAATGCATGCCAAGTTTTGTGTACTTTCGTTCATGGGGGGCCTTACAATAAAATAATTTATGTGTACATTTAGTGACGTACACCAACAAGGATTCCCGGGACACTGAAAGACCGGGGTACACAAAACTTGGTGGGCATGTACCCCCACATGGATAGCATGTAACCGTCATTTTTCGTTTTGATCTGTAGCCCCCCCGCTGGACTGGACCCCCCGAAAGGAGGGTAGGGCAGACACAGTTCTCTGTGAATATCTTGAGAACTGTAGGGCCTAGGATGACCATTTTTTTCCGTGTGTTTGCCTCCAGGGGTCATGTTAACCCATTTCATGTGCACACATGTGCACAAACAGATACACACACACACATACATTCACAGTAATCATACGTATGACACATACTCACACAGTAGACATATGTACGCTTGCATGCACAGGCACATACGCAGGCACACACACAAGCACGCACACACACACACACACTCACACACACACACACACATAACATAAACATAACACAAACAATCAAGAATTTCTCAGAATTATGAACAGGTAAGATGGAGGTGGGGTTGTATAAAATGAATTTTACATGTGAAATCTATGAACTAATCATGTTTTGGTACTTGTTGTCTAGCAGATACCAGTGAGAATTGAGTGTGGATAATGCAATTTAGTGAGACAGTTAGAATCATATAGGCCTTTCAGCGTGATTACTTTTTGTGAAAAAAATATGCTGGACTGGGCGGCGGTCATATTTTGTACCGCTCTGCGGTACATCTAGTTTAGGATGTTATTGTAACGATTGATGCGGCACCCAGTTGTCCAATCAAAGGTTTATTAGCGTAAGCGGGAAAACACAAGGGAAGCCAATAAAACAAGCACGATACACGAACAGGGTAGTCACATACAATACACTGGGTAAAACACATGAGGTACAACCTAAAGAAAGACTACACAAGCTAACACATACATGACAAGGTAAATGCAATTACACTCACTAAAACCGACATTACACAAACCAGCATTCACACACATTGCATTCTGGGAGGCTAGCACTCAGTCCGGAACACCGACGTTACAATATATTTCCTTGATATTTCCTTTATTTCTTTTACTGTCTATGGATATTTCCTTAGTTAGAGAACAGTACTTGTTCCGGCTGCGCGCGAACTTGAGTAGAGAGATGCTCTCAGTAAGGAAAATGAGAGAGCGCACTGGTTATATGTTGACTAACGTAAAGTAAAGCATAAGTGATGAGTAAAGCATAATGACGCGTAAAAGCATAATGATTTTAATGTTTTAATGTTAATTGACTGTTGCCAATGTCAGATATGGATCCACTGCTGCCAGTGCTAGAGATAGGACACTAGCGTGCCAGTAGAGAGGCAACAATGCGTAGTACTACGGGCCTCAAAAGAGGCCAAGGCCGCGCAGGGCAAAAGCCTGAGTGTGAACAAGCTGCTGCGGGAGCCAAAGACGGCCTACAGAGAAGGTAACATCATGGCATAATGACAACCTAATGCAGTGCAGTAGAGCTTTTGCTGTCTTGTTCACTAAGGTAATAAAATGTTTTTTTTTTTTTTGTCTCCAGCAAAAAAGCGCTGTCGCATTGACAACGCCACTGAGGCCCAGTACCTGGGACAGCTGGTCCTGACCTTCGGCTGGTACTTTGGGAGGAGCTTCAAGTTGCTGGCCGAGAATGATGTCGGCTACATCAAATAGTAAATACATTGCAGAAAACATTCAAGAAAACCAAACCAAACAGCGTACAGTTGTCCCGTTCTTAAACTAACCATGACTCTGACTCATGACTGTTCCCGCCCGTCTCTTGTCACCTTGAGGTCAACGTAGATCGGGCCATTTACGGCCAGGGGCAGTACAAGTTCTTCACCTTCCTTGAAATGTGGCGCTGGTACAGCCTGCATAAACGCTACCAGGCTGACCCACAAGCTGTGAGTGAACAAGAAAGGAAGACGGTGCGGGATGCTCATGCCGCTGTGAAGCAGTGGCTGCTAAAAAAGGAGGGTGACATCACCACCAAGTCCCTCAAGCGCTTCCGGCTGTACATTTTGGAGAAAGAGGTATGCTTGTTGAGTTGTCCTAATACTCCTAATAACACTGTAACATCTGATGCATAACAGAAAACATAAAGCTGATACCTGTATTTCACAGAAGTCTCAGTCGGGCGCAGCACATCCTGCTGCCACTCCATCTGCTCCTCCTACAGCCACTCCATCGGCTGCTGCACCTGCTGCCGCTGCTCCATCTTGCGCGTGGAGGTGTGATGATGATGACCACATGCTGGATGCCCTCGTCCCCTTTGAGAGTAGTCAAGGGAAGCCAGCTGACGAGCTGTCCACCAGCCAGCCACAGCCTCCTGCTGCCGCTGCTCCTCCTGCGTCTCCTGAGCCTCCACTCCTCGCTGCATCTGAGAAGCGGGCCAAGAAGTCCGCCAAGAGTCAGACACAGAAGACCGCACCGGCCTCCAAGTCCGCAAAGAGTCAGACACAGCAGCCAGCGCCGCCGTCGCCCAGTCAGCCTGCGGCCAAACCGTCCTCCAGGTCCACAAAGCGTCAGACACAGCAGCCCAAGCCATCCACCGAGCAGCCTGCGCCCAAACCGCCCTCCAGGACCTCCAAGCGTCAGACACAGCAGCCAGCGCCATCCTCGCCCAGTCAGCCTGAGCCCCCCATCCATGAAGCGCAGCAGCCTGAGACGTCCACCAGCCTGCTCCTGACGCTCGCCCTGAGCCGCAGCTGTCAACAGCCAGTCTGCATCTCAGTCTCAGCCTGCCCCTGCCACCATGTTGTCGCAGAGCGACTCTCCTGTAAGTATAAAAATGACAGTGTGATGCATGCATCTTACAAAATACCTCAGTCACAATCCTCCAAATTATGCACTTTTTATATATATATGCCATTTGTGTTGTGTGTCTTTTAGGTGGAGCTGGAAGGCTGGGTGAGGCTATGGGAGGACCCTAGCGGCATCCCAGCGGCAGACGTCACCTGGTTGAAGGAGGACAGCGAGCGAGGGCTTTTCACCTCGGTGCAGACCTTCAAGGACATCAGGGGGCAAATCAAGAGGCGGCGGGTCCTGAAGTCGGACCGCATGTGGTTTTACCCACCCGAGCCACCTGGCTACATCGGCGGAGGCGTTCCCTCTCTTCAGCCCTTTTTCCGGAGCCAGTTGTTCTTCTGGCGCCCTGTTGGCGTGTGGCGGTGCTCCATCAGCTGCCCACGTGGTGACGCGTGCACGGGGGCCGGATGGAACACCCATCTCTCCAAATCGGGTTACCACATTCAGGTAAGCTTTGGTCCCTTTGCGTGAGTGCTACGTACATGTCTGGCCCATGCTTATCTGTAATTGTAACATTTCCTCTCTCTCAGGTGGTACTCCATGTGCTGTGAAGTGCTGTGCTGCGGGCCGTGCCTCAAGGCAGCCAGGGGAGGAGACGGTGGCCCCATGGGCCGTTGGCTGGCCTGGGACGACGCCATCCTGCGCCAGCTGAGCGAGGCTCACCAGGCTATGTTTCCGGCTGTCCTCACAGCCAAGCGTGGGGTCGACAAGAACGTCCTTAACCTATTGCGCGACCGCACAGAGGGCAACACCATGGCCAAGGTGTGGCGGCAGGTGTGGGAGAACCACATGGAGGAACACAACCGCAGGTGGGACCTCTACACCACGCTCCTCATGGCTTTGGTGCGACCGGGCAGCATCGTCTCCGCGCTTGGCCACGGAGAGTTTCGGGCGCCTCCACCTCCCAGGGAGCTTCCTTGCGAGTGGCTCCTGCGGCACGCCTTTCTCCTGGCGGAGGCCAACAACGTCCAGGATTACCGGAGCCAAATTCTCTCCACGTTTGGCACGGCCCTGAAAATGGACTCCACAAAGAAGGCAAGTTACCCAAGAGTGTGTTGCATACATACAAGTACTCACAGGAAAACACCACATCATGCAAACCTAAACTGTACTCGTATTTGTTTGTTTGTTTTGTCGTAGGTGGTGAAGAAGCTGTCTGGAGAGGGCAAGGGCTCGGCCGAGTGGTTCACCAGCATCGGCAACAAACTCTCCCAAATCGTGTCCTTTGTTCTCACCTGCGAGGAGTCTGTGGAAAAGCTGGAGCCCATGTGCCGTGGAGTGATGGAGAGATTCCGCCTCGCCAACCAGCCCGTCCCCCAGATCCTTTACATCGACAGGGGCTGCTGCAGGGTGCAGGGTCCGACGGCGGTGGAGACGCTCTTCCAGCCTTGGGTGGACAACGGGATGGTGGTGAGGCTGGATATCTTCCACTGGCTCCATCGTTTCGACGCTGCTCTGCGGACAGAGGCCCACTCGAAGTACCCCGCCTTCAAATCTGCGCTGGCCGGGGCGGTGTTGGCCTACAACCACCAGAACCTCGATTTGCTCATCGCGGCCAGGGCCTCATGGAGGCCGTGTCGGACGAGGATGAGGTCCGACGTTACATCTCGCGGGAGCAGTTAAAGCACCACGTCTGACGGGTCACCCTCGGCGCCCATGAGAAGTTTCGCCTCATTCATCTGATCATCGAGGAGCTGAAGGGTCCGGCGAGCTCGATGAGAGTGGCGTCAGCCTCTTCAAGTCCACTGGTACGATAAAACACACACACACACACACACACACGCGTGCGCACGCTCAAAGTCAATTGTGTGCTAAATGAATGCATGTTTGTGTGTTTTGTGCTTACAGCTGCCATCAATGAGATGTGGGCCAGCCAGCAGTGACACCTGGAATGCATCCAGGTAGTGCAATGCACCCACCAGGCATGAGCATGTATCGGGTGGCTCGCACCACCACCATCAACGGTGTGGATGTCCCGTATTACAAGTGCCTGTGTGGGAGCAACAGCTTGGAGGGGTTCCACCGCTCGCTCCCCCACATGATTCCAGATGACCTAGAAAACACAACAAATACTTGCACTCAAAAAAAAAACACACAACTCAACAATACCGCTCATATCATGCCTGTTGTTGTGCCTGCAGGTCCCCACTGTGTGGTGGGGCCCTACAAGGTGTACGTGGTCAGCGGCATCGCACGGTGGAACGCCGACAGGAGCTCTGCGGCTGTGTTTGGAGGTCGGCAGAG
The DNA here is from genome assembly GCF_018492685.1 of Alosa sapidissima. NCBI lineage: Eukaryota > Metazoa > Chordata > Actinopteri > Clupeiformes > Clupeidae > Alosa > Alosa sapidissima. Next base: position 42,225,015 of record NC_055957.1, read on the forward strand.
GTCCAGTGTCTACTCTGCGCCGCTCGTGGACCGCCTCAACGCTCGCTGCCAGCTGCTTTTCCGGGAGGCCGTCGAACAGAATCTCCGGCCCCCGGCTGATGTTCAATCGGACGAGCTGCTCGGGCTGGAATACCTGTTTCGCCAGAGCACGGGGGAATCTGAGGCTTTCTCCTGACGGTCTTGTCAACGATGGCCCGGCCCCCGAGGAGGAGGTGTATCAGCCTGGTGATCCCGGCGCTAAGGCAGACGAAGCCTACCAAAGCGACAAGGACCTGGAAGACATAGATGCTGCCCGCATCACGCTGACCAACAATGAGACGGCCACTGTCCATCCGCCAGCCTTTGTGAGTCTCACCAACATGCTGCTGAACCACAAAGACATTTATATACATATATGGACATTCATATTAGACATTTACTTTAGAAAGTAAAGAGACTCTCTCTCTCTCTCTCTCTTGCTGTTTTGCAGGAGGACGCCTGCAGTGCCAATCCCCTCTCTGGGTTCCAGGAGCTGAAGGCCTTCTGCGCTACGCTAGTGCAGCTTGGGGGTGCTGACCAGAAGTTACAGCTCACCACCGACCAGCACAACGCCATCCTCGACACCTGGAATGCGGTGGAGGAGCATGACAAGCAGCCACAGAAGTACCACCAGCTGTACCGCACGCACTGGGGCAACACCTTGTACTGCCGTACAAAGAGGGATGACCTCGGCGACGCCGCCCTGATCCAGCGGGTGAAGATGGCCAGGAGGTACGCGCCGGCCCAGCAGGACATCAGCCCGCAGCACAACCGCCTCATGTACGTGCTGGTCAAGCTGTTATGGTTGAGTGCCCCCCAGTCCTCTCGGATCGGCCAGGAGAAGGCCAGCATCCTCAAGGCCTATGAACGCATACAACACAGGGTGTTGGTGGACGATCCGGCCTATGAACGCATATAACAGAGGGTGTTGGTGGACGATCCGGCCTATGAACGCATACAACACAGGGTGTTGGTGGACGATCCGGCCTATGAACACATACAACACAGGGTGTTGGTGGACGATCCGGCCTATGAACACATACAACACAGGGTGTTGGTGGACGATCCGGTGCTGTCCAAGGCGGGCATCCCTCTCCCCAAGATCAACGTCAAAACGGTGAGGGACTTTATCCGACAGCAAGAGAGGCTGGTCAACTTTCATGCCACGAGGCAACCTTCAGTGATCTCAAAGACCACCTCCGTATCGTCCACAGAGCTTCCTCCAGCGCCACGGCAACCCGACGTCCTCCCTCCGCCCGACTACCCGGTGATGGAGTACGTACCCACGGCCAGCCCGGCCGGCACCAAGAAGCTGAGGGGACGGGCTGACATGGCGGCGGCGCCGCAGCTTCCTCCTCCTCAGCCACTGCTTCCTCTTCCTCAGCCACTGCCTCTTGTGCGGCTGCTGCAGAGACCCCCCGCCACCTTCAGCATCACCGGGCCTGTGCCCACCCCCACGCAGTCTGTGCCCCTCCTCCACAAAGGCCGTGCCGACTGCTGCGCCCTTGGTTCGGCTTGTGCCCATCCTGCCTGCCCCTGCTCCCGCTGGGCCTTTCTCCAGCCAGGCCCATGCTGCTCCAGCTTCCTGGTCCAGGTCGACCCATTACAAAAGGAAGCTGGTGGCAGACCAACCCACCCAAGTTGGGGCAAAGCTCTTCAGGGTTCAACACATCCCCAATTGCAAGGTGTGTGGCCAGCCTATACAGGGACATAAAAAATACAAAAAGAAAACGTATTGCCCTGTGAAAGACATGTCACCCTCCAAGGGTCTGGACAACAGGGTTTACAGAAACTTTGCCCCCTTTTTGTCACCTTAATAGATGGCTTGAAGGACTGACACTGTACAAATTGTAAATACTTTTTTACCTGTAATCTGTGTTATGGTCTTACAAGTGCCCGTTGCCTTGGCACCGTTCACTGTGTTTTGCAGTGTTCTCCTATTATGCACTTTCTGACTTATCTATGTTCTGGTCTTTAAAAAGCCTGTTGCCTTGACACCATTCGCTGTGTTTTGCAGTGTTCTCCTATTATGCACTTTCTGACTTGTTATCTATGTTCTGGTCTTACAAAAGCCCGTTGCCTTGGCACCTTTCACTGTGCTTTGCAGTGTTTTGACTGTACAAACTGTAAAATAGTTTTTGACTTGTTATCTATGTTCTGGTCTTACAAATGCCTGTTGTCCTATGTTATGCACTTTCTGACTTGTTATCTGTTTGCTGGTCTTAACTGAATAAAAATAGTCAATCAGTAACAATGCCTTGTTGAGTGTCGCACGCACGCACACACACACACACTAGAACTAGGTTTCTAAAGGGTCAAAATCTTAAATCTAAATTAGTTTAAAGCCTTAAAAGTCTTTAATTGTGCACTAGGTCAAAATACATTTAGTGTCTGTCATTTCAGGTTTTTAAGGAGAAATCAAGTTGGTATTTGTTGTCTATACCAAAAAGCATATGCTTAAATTAATTTTTAAAATTATTTAATTTTAAAATTATTCAATCATAATAGTCATAAAAGGTCTTCAAAAGTCTTACATTTAACTTCTTGAAACCTAAATTTAAACACTTTCTTTCTTTAAATTTAAACACTTTAAACACTTTTCATAATAGTTGAAAGCATAAAGGACATAGGGTGGGGAAAAAAACTGTCATCTCACACAAGCTGGCATTTGTGATAAATCCAATACTTTATTGAAAGAAAGGGAGCAAACTAACTACATTGTATGACTTTTCAATAGCTTTTTGATAGCTTGGGACTTGTGTACAACAAAGGTGAATAAAAGGCATTAAAATGAATGCAGGGGGGCTTATGCTTCTCTGCCAATAACCTGTCTAATCAATTGCACTTCAGTCCTGCACACCCCCATTCGCGGGGCTGGACAATGCAGAAGTGCTAATAGGCTGCAAAAATAAGAGAGCACAGTTTACAGTATTGAATGAAATAATCTATCATTATCAGGAATTGCAGTAACGATGATTAGATAAACTCAGCATCTATTTATGAAATGAAGTTTCATTTTCTTGACTATACCTTGGATGCATGCGTCCTTTCCACACCTAGGTTTGGCTTTAAAGGGAAACTTGGCAGGATTTCCCCCTCTGCTGGAGAAATTGTGCATTATGCTATTTCAAAACTGTGGGAAAAGGTAAAGATAAAGCACATGGATTTGTTTACAAGCTAGCAAAACGGTTAGCATAAGTTCGGCAGACAATGTGGATGTTACAAGGTAAGAAACACGATTTAAAACGAGTTTCTTGTTTCTCACTTCTCTTTCCAGGACGGTAGTCTCAATGTTGCAAGGTTGGTTTTCCGCCTGGGGACGCTAGGGGCAGCGGGAAAAGTCACCATTTTCACCGGAACAGGTCATTTAACCATCCAAATGATTTCTAAACGGGTTTATTACGTTGAAATAGTTGCCAAGTCCCCCTTTAAAGCTGCACCATGGGACCCACCACACCGCCTTGTAAACTGACAAAAAGAAATTAGTAACATTATGTGAAGCGTTTTAAAATGTTATATAACATATGATAACATAAATATCTGCATAAAGACATGCATTTACCGATGTCAAAGTCAAAGTAGGCTTTAAAGGTGCCTTCCCAGATGTCGTTCCTGACTGCACTGGTGTTACAGGTGGTGACATGGATGGTGTGGATGACACAGGGGCCACACTGGAAGGCTACAGTTTAACAGAACAGGAAATGAAATAAAAAAAAAATACACAATACACCATCAACACATCACACTTTTATGAAACACTTCTTATACCTTTTTCGTGTGGAAACCAGTCACATGTCTGTGTCCCCCCAGAGACATTTGGCCCCTTTGTTGTAGTGGACACTTCTCAATCTGTAACTTATGACAATGAATCATAACTATCTGTTCCCTGTAATGATGACATAGCTTTCCTGTGTTTATATACATGTCCAAGTTTACCTTCTGATACAGTTCATGCCATTTCTTCTGGCGTGGTGCCGGTCTGTTCCCCGCCTCAGAAGGCCAGACCCCCTGTGTGGCAAATCTGTGCAGGCGGGCCACCCATTCATCGTCACTCATAGCTCTGTGTTTCTTGTGTTTGGAAGCCATCTTCCAATAGAAGATAGTGTGTGGCAAAATAATAACGTAGTAACATACATTATGACAGTAAGCCTATGCACGATTGTAATTATATTGATATAAACATGTAAAACTTTAAAAGTCCATTAAAAATAATGAAACTGGCCCTGACCTCTACAGTTCTCACACTACAATAACTGGTTTTGGAAGGGATTGACAGCTATTTATACAATATGAGTTAGAAGTAAAAACAATACCTGCAAGTTATTGAATTTCTTTAATTATTGTCCATTTTTACAAAGGAACAAGGCCTGCTGGGAATGGAGAAAATGTTTATCCCAATGACCTTACTTCCTGTCATTCGTGATTAGCCTACATTAAGTGAGGCTACTTGGTGTGTTATAATCAGCAATGCAATCAGCAATTAGTAAGCATAAAAGTGGCACACAGAAGAGAAAAAGAAAGGCAAGAACTGGAGGAGACTAAATCCAAATGAATGAAACTGAACACTAAAACACCTCGAATGTTGCTGCTGGCGTTGATGCTAGCAGTGCTGACGTTAAAAATCCTACCTAAGGAGTAGGCTAGCATATGGACAAGAACGATTGAGTACTCGACCATAGTCTCCATAGAGAACAGCAGGGCCAGGCAGTTGACTTGCTGAACAGAAGGGCCGCAGAGTGAACTTCTAATGGGTGAGTAGGTTGCTTTTTTATGAAGTAGGCATGTGAGGTGCTGTGACCTTTTTGTGGAAGGCTGACCGCTGCGACACACTGTTTAGGCTAGGCGCCACGCGTATGAGTTGTTCTCCTTGATGGCTATTTTAATTATTCTATGGCTATACGTTATATGCGTTTCGGTTTCGAAAGTTGGGGGAATTCAGTTTAACAGGTGGTAGCGATGATTAGTCAGGTAGCCACTGACCATGGCTCTCTCTGATCCATCCATTTGAATCTCCATCACACACATGACATTTTGTGTGTGGGTGTTTGTGTCGCGGGGGGTGGGGTTGGTGTTGGAGGGGGGGCCCAATGAAAATGCTTGCAACGGGGACCAGCACAGCTACGCTACGCCACTGCATTAACACGACTTGATATCACTTGTGAGGATGATATAATAATACATAAATAAATGTTTTGATGACTCTGAAGGCGAAGGAAGTGCAAAAATTTCTGTGTGAACCATCTGAGTTACAAGATTCAGTTCAAAGGCTATCACGAAGTTAAAACTGCGAGTCTGCGCAGTACGATGGGGGACCAACTAAAAAAACGTTCAATTTGTGTCAGTGCCCTCCCATCGAAAACGACGGAGTCTGTTCGTCCATTTCTTTTGTCTATGGTCTCGTCTCAAAATGCTTAACTCCTTCCTTCCGCCGTCACTGCATGCTTGTATGCTTTGATGAAAAATGGCGGAGGCAGAGTCCTCCGAATCAAGTCCGAGAATTAGCTCTAGACCAAAACCTTCGAAAGTATGGGAGTATTTCAGGCCAACTGGTAACAAAAGAGTGGTCTGTACACTCTGTCAAACTTCACTTGCTTATCACGGGAGCACAACCGCGATGCACGAACACCTGAAAAGGAAACACACAGGAGTTGTTGAAGTTGCGCCCACAGAAATAATAGTATGTAAATTAACGGTAATATTTAAGTTATTTATATTGTATTTTTTATTTTGTAACATTGAAGTTATTTATATTGTTTATGGCACAGGAGGCATTTTATGTTTTGGCCATTCAGTTGAGTTCAAAATAAAATGGACACAACAAAAATAACAAACACATGATTTTTCTTTTAAAATTAGTCGTTTAGATAGTCGACTAATCGAAAAATTTGTCGAAAGATTAGTCATTACAAAATTAGTAGTTAGTAGCAGCACTAATTCAAACCACGCAGGCGTGAAGTTTATAGCGTTGTTATTGCAATGATCTAGGAAAATGTTGTGCAAGAGATTTTTCAGCCGTGTAACAAGTCTGCAGTCTGGGCGTATTTTGGCTTAATGAGATGCGAATGGACAACTGAATGGCTTGCCTATTTGCAATACAGTGCAGAAGTAAAATCAAAGCGAAATGAGGTAACTAATTTAATGAACCATCTACTTGACAAACACAATTTATAAACAGCTGAAGGTGAGTCTGAGTCACAAACCTCAACGATGGTGAAGCATTATATTTTGGGCTAGGGTCCCGCCATGTTTACAGATAACTTGAACTGCACATTATCATTTGCATAGCGCATTTATGAAAATTCGGCTAAAAGGTGCTGAGCCATATTCCAATCCACCGTGTTATTAGCCTGGGTTTTCCCCAAGCGGCAACATTCTAATTTGAACAATGAAGCCTACCCGGAAATGCGAAAAATTGCAATACATCGAAAATCCGCTAGGGGCAGGTCCCAAAAGGGAGCAAATGTCCATAGACCCCCATGTTAAAATGTCCGTTTTCACAGCATAAATTCATGCTTTTACAGGTTGGTCCCATGGACTTTTATTGTATTTTTTGGTAGTTCCCGAGTGCCTGACAACTGTGAGGGGGGTGATTTTTTTTTCTAACTCGTTAGTTTAGATCGCATTTAGATATTAAATGTATGAATAATTAAGGGCGTGGTCAACTTGATTGACGGCTGGCGTCGAGTAGACGACGTCACTAGCTGAGTGGAGGAAACTCCGAAATTTGATGTCTTGGCTGTGATCCTACACACCACATCCTTTCTGAAAATGTTTATTCAAATATCTGACATAAAATGGGTTGCTCTGCTATTAACTGAAGCCTAACCGACACTTTAAGAAGACTACGCTTCAGTTTTTCAGGTAAGTGACATTCTACTACTATTTCACGTAGATGTTAGCATTATAGCATCCATGTTAGTGGGCACTGTAGCAGCTAACGTTATAGGCTACGTTAGCGTCAAATCATTTCAAATAAGTTTATGTCGAAAATGATGACCGAATGACTGAAGCACACACATACATTTAGTTAACTTGCCCATACAAAAATGTGATATATGGCAATATATGTAAATCACATATATTATGTATATGTCAATGTATGCTTCACACATATAAGTCACATATATACACATACATGTCAAATATATTTCAAAATATAGCAAAATTGGCCGTTTTTATATATGTCACATATATTTTCCCAGATATACAAATATATTACAAATATATGTTAGTTGCATATATGTTAATATATGATAAGTTATGTATTTGTACACATACTAGGGATACCAATATATTGCAAATATATGTCTATGGACATATATTTGCACTCATATAAGGTAAATATATTGCAAAATGTATGTAATGTTCTGCTATGTCACATTTATAGAAATATGTCACAATATATGTATCAGAAATATAACATTGTTGATGTTCCAAAGAAAACACACAAAATATTTGTTTAAACTTTTATTAAAGTTTAGTTTTTCCACACAAACAGTGAGTACACTCTCCAGGTAGAAACTTTTTTCCCCTTTATGGAAGTGGCACACATTGATTTGGCATATCCAGAATGTACTCCGTGTTCTCAGGGCAGCAGTCCTCACAAATCACCACCTGCAAACAGGGAACAGAGAAGATTAATATGCTGTAAAACACACATAACATGAAAAGACCATCACTGAAGCACTACTACCTTCACATGCATCTTTAATAAACACACACCTTGGCACAAGTAAGCTTAAATAAGGGCTATGAGATGAAGAACATGTAGCCTAATGATCCATACATCAGAATACTTTGACAAGATTTGGGAAAGATTCTTGAAAGATTGGAGTCTTTTAACTAATGCCCCCCATTCAAGCTTTACTCAAAAGACTATCTTTCAAGAATCTTTCCCAAATCTTCAAAGTCTTCTGTTGTAAGGATGGCTTAACACTACCCTTCACAAACTAAAGATCCATTTAGGCCTACTAACATTCGTTAGTCTGCATGGTTATTAGCAGCCACTTTAAATATAAGTTAGCTGCTATAGCTAGGTTAGCTAACTTACTCACACCTGATATTTCATTCAAACTAAAACTTATATTCATAACGACATCTCAGACAGGCTTGTTGTTGGATATGATGTTAACTACCATTCTAGATATTCCACATAATGGTAAAGTTAGTTAATGGAAAAGTTAACATTAACAGCTAACATCGCTAACATTAGCAATATTAGCTCGCTAACATTATCGATAGCTAATTGATAACATTAACGTTAGCTAATTCTAACATGATGGTTAGACTGTTAACAAACGGATTTGGTTAACATTACATTATAAAAACAATATTTTATAACTAATTCCTGTTTACTAAAGGCTTTCTTACCTTGGATATGATGACAGCAGAGTTTATACAGCTTAGGCTACACAGTCGGATGCATGACAAAAAGTGACGGTTGAAGTCACCGTGGTTGGAGTTCAAATGTCAGTCCAGGGTGGGGGATGGGTATTGCTGTGTGCGCATGCGCATATCAAGATGCGATAAGCATCCGTTATATTTTAAGTAGCTTTGGCTTCACACATTTTTCATGCACATAGTGCAACCCAAAGCGCTCCACACAAAACATTGACACATAAGGCAGCATAGTCGACACCTTATCTGTGACGCCAAGACATAAACAAATATATTCACACTGTTCTCCATTTGGAAAATAAGTAATGTAATCTAGTGTATGGATATGTATGCCACCATATATGGAGACTACAAATATGTCTGCCACATATTCACACATAAAGTTCTCCATATATTTAGAAAATAAGTAGTGGAATCTAGTGTATGGATATGTATGCCACCATACATAGAGACTACATATAAGTCTGTCACATATTCACACATAAACTTCTCCATATATTTGGAAAACAAATAATTGGATCTAGTATATGAAGATATATAGCATCTTATATGGGAAATTAAAATATTTTGTATGCATGTATGGACATATAGCTTTGAATATATGTTTGACATAAATATTTGAATCACATATATGTCCATATAAGTAAAATTATAAGTCCCTGTTATTTGACATATATGTTCATATATTGCCATATATCACATTTTTGTATGGGTGAATAAAGGTAACGTTAGTGAAAACCATTGTGCTCCCGTTGTGAGTTAGCTTAACGTTTGGTTTGCCATACTAGCCAGGGCCCAGTTCCCCGAAAGCATCTTAAGCCTAAGAGCGTCGTAAAGTCCCTCTTACGAACGTCTTAAGATTTACCGATTGTTTCCCGAAACCATCGTAGCTTAAGAGCATCGTGAAAACACTTGTAGTCTCGAGTGCTCTCGTTACCGGCTAAGAGCGTCTTAACAGTAATTCTCACTGAGGTCACCAACAGGACATACAGAGGAATTACAACTTAGAATACATAATCCAACTTACGTTCCCATTCTTTATTGTGTTTACCTGTGATGAATTAGATTTTAGCGTGCAAAATAGCATAGCCTAAATTTAATGGTCATAATAATGTGATGAAAAGCGGACAAAAATGCAATCAAGTTATGAAATGAGACGTTGCCAGAATAGTTTGCCATTATCTTTGCTAAGTGAGGACTATATTTTATTAGGCCTATAAGGGTACAAGCAGAGAAAGGAACATGTGGTTTAGTCTGTAGGCCTACTGCATCAAAATCTAAGCCTACACATTTCCTCACTTTCTTACTCGACTTCTTTCTTATCTTCAAACGTGTTCTTGTGACACAGCGAAAAAGTATAACCTACTTGGGATGCTTACATGCTGATGTCAAAGTGTTTCTATTTTCGTATTGATGTGAATTAATGTGTAGATCCGAAGTTTAAACGGTAGGCCTATTGCTGTGACGTGCAGTCTCCTGACATCACCATCAAATCAGAGGATATTTCAGAACTATTAACGTGGACAGCTCCCCTTAAGAGCAGTGCATGCGCGCGTTCACGCTACGAGCATGTTCGGGAAACAGTTGGAAAAACCAAACGAACGATCGTAAGATGAATCGTAGAAAACCCTCTTAAAAGCGTGTCTCCGTCGTTATCGGGAAATTAGGCCCAGGTGTTTGAGTCAATGATCAGACAGCTGTAACGTTAACGTTAGTTCACAAACATACTGGGGCAACAAAGCATGTGTTCTCGCCAAAAAAACTTTTGTAAATACTCTCTGTGGGAATGCTTAGTCCGTTGTCAATTTATATAGTCTTTGGGTTGTCACATTTAAGATAAAAAAGCGTTCATTCAGATGATAACTTCAGCCGAAGCATTAGCTAGTGGAGGTAAAATTGTGAACCACTATGACTATACGTTGAACATGGAGCTTATAACGAGCGACGTTAGCTAGTCACCATAACTGTTGTTAGTTATAACTGACGTCTGAAACTCTTATTGATGCCGTTTATTTGTTAAACACAAATTTGAATCAACACTTCTTGTCTATGCAAAGTTTCCCTGTAGGTGATCCAGACAGGCTGGGTGCTGGAGAGGGCTCTGGACTCCTAACTTCACTTCTCGTCTGTGCAGTCGACTCAGAAGCATCACTTCAGCACTGATTCCATGGTACTTTGACATTTTTCATACATTTAAATGGAGCAACCTACTGGATTCAATAGGCCTAGCTGTCTATTCCAGACATGGTTAGCATACTGAACAAACATGAATGCATTTCAGACATTTAGAGTGGCCTTTTATTGCAAGCAGTCCAGGGCACATCTGTGCAATAATTATCACATGAAAAGTAGTTGTATTATGCCTTTAAATCAGCAGGTTTTGGTTGGACACAGATTGGATAATTAAAGAATATGGCATCAGTGACTGGCTATTGTTTGACTGGACCTTGGCCTAACTGTTAATAACTACCTCAATAGGGTGTAGATATGAGCTTACACTGTTCCACTGAAAACACAAGAAATGGTTATTCTACATAACTTTGAATACACCAAATTTGATTTTGCTTATTGCCTGCATAAACAGGACATGTGCAATAGTTGAATACGCCTGTCCTGTCCCCATTCAGCTAAGTGTTCTGTGAGTTTGTTCGTTATAAATATTGGGAGTATTTTTTAGCTTAATTTGTGAGTACTTGTTCAAGTTCAAGGATGTGACATATACCAATATTTCTGTTTTCAGATCTGGAACATTTTGAAATCCTTCCAGATGGGGCACAAGTCATTGAGCAGTGGCAGCTTCTGACTTCAAAGACTTTGTTCACCAGCAGACCCCTTGATGATTACCTTTATTTACAGCATTTGCATCTGTCAGTCTTTAAAGTGATCTAATATGTATTGACTATGTACTAGCTTAGTACATATTAGTTTTTGTTATTTTAGTTTCACAAATTCAGTGGTTACCTGTAATGCTCAAGATATACAAGTAAAAAATCACCTTTACTTCTGCATCTGGGTCTTCAATTCAACCTACTGACTGAAGCTGACGGATTTGTATAAATGTTTTTGAGAGCACAGGCAAATTGGTTTGGCATGAGTTTTAATGTAATTCGCAGTTCAGAAAGGTTCCATAAACATTTTCAAGTTCAGTGCCATCAACAGTAAGTTTGCTTTCTGATATTTAAAGAACAGAAATGGGTTTGGCATAAGTAAAGGGTAGGTGTAACAGTTCATCAATAGACATGAAGTGAAATGTACTGTATAGTCTCAATGGGTTCGATATCACCACACCCCAGCCAAACCACTTCACCTTGTTGTAATCAACAAAAGTACAGTTGTTGTACAATGCTGTAGTACTATTGTGCGATTTGAAATGGGTCTTCAGTGACAAAGTACACTAATATTGCCATTGTTATGCCAAACACCGGACACTGTAACTGGATTTAACGTTTTGATAATAGCCTGACAAGAAGGGGAAATAAGGCAAGCTAACCGAACATGAACGCTGGATCGTGAAATGGCCACCGATGAGAAATTTCAATGTCATCTTAGACCAAACTACCACTGACAACTTTAGAGCAATATAGCGATTTTAAAACGTGATATTTAGAGTTAATCAAAAATAATTAATGATGTACAAGTTAACTAATACCCTACTACGATTTTGTTATCAATTCACACCACACGTTGACAGAATACAGCGAGCTGGCTGATGTTATCGTAAATTAATTAACGTTACAATGATGGCTGCCACTGAGGATATGAGATGGGTAACGTTAATCACAAAACAATAAAGGCAAAGATAAATTTTTGTCAGTATGAGTTGCTGAACCTGTAAACTGCTATTCTACGTGAGTTGGTGAACCTGTAACGCTAAACTTGTAATATCTTTGTTGACATAAGAACTGATGCAGGCACAGGACTTGTAGCTTACTGTGACTTTACTGAAACATGGCATTCATTACTTCGCGTACCGTTCAACTGAACCCAACTCATAGAACACTGGTATATGAATACTCCCTAAGTGAGTTACTCATGGAGGTAGGTTTCCACCTAGTGGATATATGATGTACTGCAATCCTATTTACTACAAAACTGCTAAATTACTCTACGTTATTTGACCGTAACTTCAGCAAGGGAAGGATAGCTAACGTTAAAGCCCTAGAAGCTAGAATCTGCAAACTCAACTCTTCATTCTCAACTTTTCAACCGTTCACCCGAATATTACCTTTCAGCATACAAAATGAAAATGTGTCTGAACATGGCATTAAGAAACATACATGAACTTCACGTTAGCAGAACTTACCAGCAATGTTACAGCAACGTCTGTGCCAGTCCATCTTGTAGGCCAAACGCTACAGATAGCTTAGCTGAGGCTGCTGCTCGGCTGACGACGAGGCGGGTTCACCGGCTGGCTTGCTCAATCTCATACAAAGCCCCGCCCTTTTACCCATATATGGATTGGCCAGGAGGTAGGCAGGGTTAGGATTTCCCAAGGCTTTCCAAGATGGCGCCGCCCATACCGCCCATAAACAGCTTCGTAACCGTTCTTCAGAAAATCTATGGGTGACGTCACAGACGCTTTGTCCATATTTTTTACAGTCTATGGTTTTCCCATGCTGCCTCATGCGCACGATTTTATTTACGCTGCTAGGCAGCCTGGATTCCATGGACTTCATTTTCACCTCAACGAAGGAATCAATCACAGAACGGAGGGGGACAGCAAGACGATGACGACACAACGATAAATAAATAAACGGCTCTTACCGTGAGTAACGTCGAAGGGTAAAGTCACGTGACTTCTTTTGTAGTTCGTTTATGAAACAAAAGGAGCAATTTCGATTTTCTTAAATAAGGCAAAATAGGGTCTGACATTTTCACAGTTACTGTATAGACACTGAAAAATATTTTTGGTGGATAACATCGCTGATTTGGCTTCACAATATTTTTTTTTAAATAGGTCTATGGGACTTAACATTGGAGCTGCTCTTCGATAGGAACGCAACCACTTGGGGCGCTGGTTTTCACTTTCCCTCCCTATTCGTAAACCACATTTCAAATAGAGCATCACAGTCCCACCCCTCCTCCGAGAGAGCTTAGGTGCCGGAAGTAAGTTTCCCATTCATTTCTCCCATTGACGTTTTAGAAAAATCCGTATGAGTTTTAGAGCATATCTTAGGCTAACCAGCTACGGCGTAACTCATAAGCATACAACATATCATTTTGAGTGAAAAAATGAAGAGAAAATCCAGAAAAAGTCAAAAGGTAGCCTACAAGACTGTGTACATATTTTCATTTCCGAGCAAAGGAACTACTCATCCAATAAACCACCGCGCCTCCCCGAAATAGTATATATAGCAAGGCACAACCGCGCGAATTGCCATTTGAACAACTTCCAACCGACGACAGCACGCAAACCTTTTCCTCCAAACAGCAGACACAGGTGACTCGAGTCACATGACTTGACTCTAGTCAGACTCGAGTCACATTTTTTTAAGACTTGAGACTTGCTTGATCACCATGTATAAAAGACTCGACTTGACTTTGACTTGCTATTCATGACTTGAGACTTGACTTAGACTTGAGACAAATGACTTGAAATGACTTGACTTTTTATTTTTTTTCATAGATATTAAGGAGTTAACTTTACGATTTTAGAAAATCTGCTTAGGTGCTGTTGCATGTGTCACGCAAGCGAACCTGTCATTGTACCAAGTGACGAGACCAACAGCAAGTGCCAGATCAAATGAGACAGACTGAGGTAGGCTAACTTGCAAATATGGAAGGCTCTACGTTTATACCAAAACATAATAATGTTTGGCTTCACAGATGATGTATCTGACAAGTCAAAGGAGAAATGAACAGCAGTCTGCAAGTGTGCAAAATAGCGACATAACCATCACCACGTTGTTTTTTATCCGAAGTTAGTCGTGTTAGAAACCTAACGTCAAATTTGAGGCATGTTAAAAGTTGGCTTTGAATCTATTATGCTTTTTAGTTAATGCCATATTAGGCTAAAATGTGTGAAATGGCAAAGTGAAACATTTTCTTGTCTAAGTTTAATCTCGATATATAGCGGAATGTTGCCAATGTAACCTAAAGTAAGCGCCCCTCTTTCTCCCTCCCTCTTAAACACGTTCCATACGTTACAGCCTAGTAGCTAACAACAGTAAGTAGGCCTAGCTAACTGCCAGCAATCAGCATAGAAAAGCAGTTTATTTCACATGTTAGGCTTATGTATAATATGATATAGCATTGACGATCCTAAACCCTCCCAAAACCCATTGCGCTGTCACGCTTGTCAAAGTTTGGCAGTGACGTCGTTGGCAGCGTTTGATTGATTGATTAGTTAACTTTTTCATTCATTATTGGTTCCCTGGAGATGTGACAGGTCAGGACAAGTGTAATTTGAACTGTTTGAATATATTTTCATGATTTGATGTAGCTTAGGCTAAATATTTGAGGCATATTGAAACAATAATAGGCTATTTTATAATAGGTCTACTTGAAATACATTTATTTTTATTCGTATACATTTCATCTTATTCTATAAACCGTTCAGATGTAGGCTATGTGGCTTGAATGAATGCAATGTCTATTTGTTTGTTACAAATAAAACTCCAGCAGTTCATAACTAGCCTATTGTAGCTTAAAATGAAAACATGGGTAAATCATCATGAATTTCAATGATTTGGCTATGACTTGATTTGACTTGCTTGACCCAAGCTATGACTTGACTTGACTTGCTTGACTGTCACAAAAAATGACTTGGACTTGCTTGAGACTTGAAGGTTCAGACTTGAGACTTGCTTGTGACTTGCACATGTGTGACTTACTCAGACCTCCGCCAAACAGTGATTTCAATATAGGGAATGTGCAGTTAATAGCAATTATTTCAGGAGTAATCATGTAAATAATAGTGTTTTGGTATTGAATTTTATATTTATCTTTGTGTATTTTATATTGTGTGTGTGTGAAAGCGGTTAACGTTAACGTTAGCAACATGGTGCAGTGCTTCGTACCCTGCCATCACTGCTCAGTCGGGCTGATGCATGGACCGGTGCATGGTCTGCTCTTGGACCACCATATTTAGTTTATTAACTTGCCGGGAATTATTACACAAAATGTTCATTAAATGCACGGAAAGTATTCCTAGGTTAATGATTGATATGACTCATACAGTATGAAGGCTACAGCCTAGCTAATGTTAACTAGCATTATTATTTCTGCCAGAGTTAGCAAGCTAACTACCTAAACTTTATGCCACAACGCTACATACCCATAAGTTGAAGCTTCTCTCATACATATATGAAATAACATCCCCCATACGAAAATGTTCAGCAAATAATGTCAACTATTTAACTAGTCACACTGATGATTCAAAGTGTACTAGCAAGTAAGCTAATATGGAAAGTTCGCTAGCAAGTTAGCTAAGATGTATGTGATGTAAGAGGAATGTGTTGCGTTTGGGCGCATATCGCCATCTAGCGTGGCGGAGTAAAACATTAATACTTGGGTCTACGACAGTGTTTCTCCAACTTTTTCAGACAAAGGACCACTTAACCAATAAAAAAGAAACGCACAGACCACCTAGCTAAAAAAAAAAAAAGATTAGACCTACTTCAACAGTATGTTAGCCTACACAATAGGCCTACTCACTGAACCACCTTGCTTATTGTCTTTGCACTTTACTTATTGTGTCAAAGCATTCATATGATTTAAACTGGCATATCTTACATAGGCAGTGTTGCAGAACTGTTTGGATTTACATACAAGATGGTTCAATATTGCAAACAACTCAACTATATTATATTTTACCACGTCTGCTCACGGACCACTTGGGATTCCTCGGACCAGACTTTGAGAGGTCTACGAAGATCATGACCGTGGTCCAGTCAAATCTTTTACTGTCTATGGTCAAATCCTAGCCGAGCTATAACTGTCTGTGCATGTAAACATACTGACTGACAAAAAATCAGAATGAGTAATTATAACAGACGAGTAGCCCTGTGGACACACAATATTGTTGGAAAATTGAGATGTATGAAACCCTATTTGACTGAAATAATTTGTTATTTTAAAAAAAAAGACTAAAATGTTCTGACTAAAACTTGACTAAAATACCTTTAGTTTTCTTTTGACTAAAACTAGACTAAAATGAGGAGACTTTTAGTCGACTAAAACTTGACTAACAAAAATTATATTTGAATGACTAAATATGACAAAGACTAAAAAGGACATTTCACCACAAGACTAAGATTAAATTAAAAATAGGTGACAAAATTAACACTAGGCATCACTGTGGGATTGTTCAGGATTGTGGGTAATGAAGTACCCCCAGACCCCATCTCAATGAGATGAGGCGTTAGCCAGGCTACCGTGTTATGTGAATTACAGTCCTTGTTGAGGGAGGAGTTGTGGTATCAAACATTAGGTCGTTAGGTCAACGTTTCGGACACAGGTAGGCTAGGATAATACAATGTGTTTCCATCAACCCTATTCGTATAGCCTGCATGCGATTTGAGAATTATGTGATCGATGTTTTTGTGTAGGCTTATTTTTAATGTAAATTTCAAGTATTTCCAGTCAGGGTTTCTTAGTCGAAGAATGGAAACCCAGACTGGCTTCTTGAACATGTACTGTATAGGCCTAGTCTCTTTGCGAGCAAGACTGTGGATGTGAAATCTGCAATCTCTTGAGACCTGAAATTGCTGCAAAACATTTATTAGCTGCCCTGGTCGAATTCAGGTCTGCAAACTGATAGGCTGTAGTCTTTATTTTGCTTCTTGTCAAAATGTAGCCTACCGAATATGTTAGACTACGTAATACCTAAACTCATTTTTTGCATCTCTTTTCCATTGATGTGGACTGAAAATGAATGGAAAGGTAGACATCTAAATGCAAAAGTTAGGCATTGTCTGGAGAATTCTGTAATGGCTAGTGAGGTGTAAACAAATGGGTCTGACATTTAATGACATTTTATTGTGTGTTATAATAGTCCAAGCAGAACAAATCAGCAACACCTCAAGAAAACTATGAACCCATCAGATTCCAGGAAGAGTTTACATCTGGGGCTGCCCTATTCCGGAGAAAGATTCTGTCTCTCATGGAGTCTTTGATGGTGAAAACGACATCAGGAATTGTCTCCATATTTGATGAAATGTACATGGGAGCAGAAGCTGAGTTAATACAGAGGAGGAAGGAAGTGGCAGCCCTCACACACAGACTGAAGGAGATGGAGCAATTGTGTACTCAGGATGTGTGCGACAACCTGCCGGTCCTCAAAGTGGAGCCAGAACAGCGTTTTTTGGAAAGCGCCCTGTTCCATGGACAGCCAGTCCCAGAGAGCACAGAGGTGGGCATATTACACAGGCTTGACTGCCATCATTAAGTGTAAATGTTACTTATAATGTTATGACTAGAACTTATTTAATTAAGTATCTCTTATGAAATATAACTTCTCTCAAATTAAACAACTTCTTAGACTGTGGAGTTTGCGCTGGAGTGTGTGGTGATGAAAGCAGAGGAACCAATGAATGCAGAAACAATGGTGCAGCCACCTGGTAAGGACAGTAGACTACATATACTGTATGTGAATAACTGTCATTTGTCAGGGTCATTTTAAAATTAAGATTGAAGATTGTTTTAATTGAACTTTTTATTTTATGTACAACAAAGAATGAAATAATGTTTCTCCTGTACCAACAGTATGCACAAATAATTTTACTGAATAGTTTTACATAAATAATTGACTGAAGAGTTTGTTGGTACTTTTGGTGCTCTCATCAAGGTTATGTTTTTGTTTGTTGCTGATTGGATCATAAACAGCCACAGCAACGAAGAGGATTGACTGAAGAGTTTGTTGGTATTTGTTGGAGCCCGCATCAAGGGCTGCGAATCTGAAGAATCTGTCGGTATTTGTTGGGAGAGAACCCATCATTAGTCTGGTGGTGGGTTGGTCTGGGACGTCAGATACCACTATGGAGCCTTCTGGAGGTGTTGTGGGCCTAATTCAATGAAACACCCATGAAGGAAGGTGTCTGTTTTAAAACCTCAGTAAAATGCTATTGAAGGCAGTTCTGTTGGTGATGTTTTTTGCCCACAAAGGTTGATGTGTTAGTGATTTTGTATTTGACATTCAATAGGCTTGATTGTTGAATGGCCGTTGTGTGAAATCCCATACCTATAACACCAATGCAATCTCTCTAGTGAAAAAAGACAGTGAAGTGAAATATTAAGCATTTGCTTGTGTATATTGCAAATTAATTTCATAGCCAGAAAGAAAAATAACATTTTGCAATGTATATTCGAAAAAGCGATAATATTTTTAATTGAAATGCATGTTGTGATGTAGATGCTTTGTTAAAAGTGAACCTACACATTTTGGACTTTATTGTGCAAACCAGGCTATTTGATCTTAGCTTTTCTGGTGCACTGTTTTTCATGAAATACTGTTGTAGAGGACTACACACAATGTGTCTTAAGTTACTAATACGGTTCCTAAGACTACAAACATCATGATAACAACTTCTGTGTGTAATGGCCACAGTCTTCCTCTAAATAGTAGAAATAATAGAAGAAATTATGAAAATTCATCTCTGATAGCCTGCTGGCAATCCCAACAGGAAAAAACTTTGTTGATCTTTGTATTGTACACAAATCCTTTGCTTGTCTATAAACATGATGCTGATGTCCATCTTGAGGTGTTGGCTAGTCATTGCTTAATTCACGGAAGTTTCTTTTCCCACTTTCTTGTACACTTTTATCTGTCTTCCTTCTACATGTGTTGTGGATCTGCAGAGTACCAGCTGGAGTTGAACAGTGTGCCGGACGCTCCACAGGAGCCCCTGGTCAGAGCTGATGAGGAGCTGCCGAGAGCTCCAGTCTGGCCAGCAGAGGGCGCCGAGAGTCAGTTCCCTGCTGTAGGGCAGCTGCACCATCACACGGACCAGGAAACAACCTGCTCCACCGCCACAGCAAAACCTAGTTCCAGCAAGCCCACAGAGGAATCTACCGGTCCGAGGCAGGATGGGATAGTCAGCGGTTCTCCACTGAAGTCAGATCAGGCCTTCCATACCATCGATCAACAGCAAAGCCAGCCCGCTGGTAGGACGATCTCCATCTCCTCTTCAGCACAGCACACAAGTTCCCCTCTGGTCCCTCATACTGAAGATGATGTAAATGCTATGGGGTTCACTAGAAAACATAAAATAAAAGTGCGGCTTAGAGAATTTCCTTCATGGCAGGAGTTCAAAAAGCGTAAGTACCTCATAGGAATGCTTTGAATTGAATTCTGTGAATTTGCATTTGTGAAAATGGGCATCATATAGGGAGTGGAATGGAAACAAAAACCCCACCAAATTGATCTATTTTCCTTTCTTCTAATCAGTTGGATTTGATTGATTTGGAAAGTGCCGTGACGTTGTCAGTATTTGTCAGAATTTCAAACACATAGTTTTGCACATAATTGTGCAGGAATCCTCTCAGTGGCGGTTCTAGACAAATTGTACTACGGGAGCCAAGGAGGGGCCAGTGTTTAACCAGAGGGGCACATTAAAAAATGGCAACAAATGATATTTAAAGATTATAAACATTATTTCACTTTAAAATCATGTATACATTTATTTTGTACAAGAGTGAGTGCAGGTGCAAGGGAGGTAGGGTCATACAAAATGAAGAAAAATACAGTATAGGATGTCAATTCCACAGTTGAGTCCATACTTTAGTATTTGAATTGGCACAATTCTGGATCAATTGAATTTTAATGAAATATAGATACACTACACTACAGCAACAGAGGCTTACAGGAAGGGTTACAGCAATCTTGCACAGTCTAGCTCAAAGAAAACCTCCCTGTATGGCTCAATAAAACAAACCAGTTCAACTGGGGCATTTGGTGTGCTAAAATGTCTAGCAATATGTAGAGTCCATCATGACAGAATACTCAAGCCATGGATGAAGATTATACCAGTTTGGCCTAAAGCTTCTTCTGTCCCCCATCAAAGTGGTTAGGAATATATTCAAGTTGGGCTGTACTGGTACATCATTCTTGGACTTGCTGATATCCTAGAAAGATGTACAGTAAACATAGGTAAACATAGGGCACAACTACAACATGTATTCACTTATGCATAATGCATGTATATCTGCATGTATTTCAAAATGTAAGCCAAGTATTTACTTTAAAAAAAGAAACGTTAGAGCCATATTAACACAAAAAAAGAATTTACAGCAGAAATCACCATTTTAAGGACACACAGTAGGCCTACAATGAAATTGTAATTGCACTGCTTTGCAAATAGTAAGAAGACCCTTCTTCACAAACCTGATGATGCAGTACTTGATCTATTTGCTGGCTGTTCCTCTCTCTGTCCCTTTATGTTTCCTCTCCATCTTCATGCTCCTCACCCTCTGGATTTTCCCTCTCTGTGTCAGAGCCCTGACTTGCATCACATGCCCTCTCTCCAACCTCCACCGACGACTCTGGCTCTCCCTCTTCCTGCTCCTTGATTTGTTTCTCACTGCTGTTTCTCTCTCTTTTTTGTTTATTGGGGCAAAAAAGGACGCTATGTCCCTTCCTCATTTCATGATTACAAGAAGAAAACAAAAAACGTAGGATCATGCATTTCGTTGCTAGCCCTCCCTACTTAACACATGTCTTGCAGATAGTTTACTGTTAATCACTACTTTACTCAAATGTATTTGTTATCGCAATGCAACTGCCAAGATGGATGAAGTTACGTGGTTAACATCACAACATTGTGTAGAGCAAGGATACTGACATTTGGATATTCGTTTCTGCTTCGATTAGTTTGCTAAGATATGATTATGTGAATTATATGAACATGTTTTGAGACCAGACATTTACAAACTTGAGTTCATTATCAGTGTAATGAACAACAGTAACACGGTTATGTGCAAAAACAACAAATCACATACGAGATTTGCTTACCTTCGACTCTTGCAACAGGAGAAATCGTAGCTCCTCTCTCCAAGAGTAGTTTCTGAGCTCTCATTCACCGAGCAGCACCACACGAGTGCCGCTCTAATTTACCCGCGTAGAACGTTGGGTGTTTTTTTTGGGGGGGGGGTCCTCCCTAGGCCTTTGTGTAGAACCGCCACTGAATCCTCTAGTATTTAGATGTGTGTGAGATAAATGTCCTACAATGCAATGAGTGTTACATAAACATCTGTAACATAAAATTAGTGTTCAGTTGTGTAGAGATTTTATGTCAAGCCATTTGATGTTAACCTATTTTCTCTCTCCCCCCCCCCCCTCTCCTCCCTCTCCATGAAAACCAACAGAGTGCCTGGAGTTCAGCTCTGCAAGCTTCTCCCCAGATGCCCACTCCTCCTCTGCTCCACAGGAGCCCCTGGTCAGAGCTGATGAGGAACTGCCGAGAGCTTCAGTCTGGCCAACAGAGGGCGCTAAGAGCCAGTTCCCTCCTATGGGGGGGCAGCCGCGTCATCAAACGGACCAGGAAACAACCTGCTCCAGCATGGCCACAGAGGACCCTTCCACCACAGCAGAACCTTGCTCTAGCTCTTCAGGTGCCAGGCAGGATCGGGTGGTCAGTGGCACTCCAAAGTCCAACGAAGCCACCCCTGCAGCTGGTAGACGTCGTGGTCGGTCTGCGGGTCTGAGCCCGGAGAGTCTGTCAGCACCAGGCATAACCCTTCATCTCAGGAGCCGTTCAGCTGTGGTGGACACCAGTGGCAGAAGTCATGACACTTTAGATGAGCTGGACAGCTCTCCATGTATGGATCCACCTGGAACAAACGGTCTACTGTCACCAAAAGCAGAGAACCCTTCAGTGGTCACAACTGCAGAGGAGACTACAAGTCACTGTGTGTCTTCTGAATCTGAGACTGAAAATCCCTCTGACATGGAGGTGAAATCCACTGCAGTCAAGAGAAAGAAAGCAAATTCTAAAGCCAGGGTGAAATCAGGAGACACAAATCAACAAGGTAAAGAAGACGCATCATTAAAAAGAAGCTCTGCAGAGAAGAGTGAGAAGATTCCAAGAAAAAAACGAAGGATGACTGATCCAGGTAAATTTTGTAATGAAAGCTTGGGCTAGTAATAGTAGTTCCTGTATAGCTGAAAATGTGATTGGCAGTTCCATCAACTGTACAGTAAGTACTTTTTCATTTGGAGGATCTGATTTGTAGTTTTTCTTTTGCTTCAAGTGAAGATTTTCATACAACATTTTCTGTTTCAGAGTGCAAACATGATGTGAATGGTGCCCTTTATCCCTTTGAAGAAATTCTGCAGAGACGAACTACAGCTGATGTAAGATAAACATAACACCGATTATCAATGCTTAATACAAACCTACAATATCTATCTTTATATGTCAGTGCTATTGACCTCACCATGGTTTATGTTTTGAATTTCCTCAGGGTCAAGAGGTAGTGAAGGTGAAATGGTTGCCGTGTTCTTCATGGTAGGTGTACTTTGCATGTGCTGGGTTATGCAAGATTGTGAATGTGGTGTTCTAACCAATCATACTCATTTAGAGAATGACACTTCTGACAGGATGCACTGTGCATTGTGTACTGTATAGTATTTTCATTACAATCTTAATTGCTTGGTAGCCTGGTGAATCACGGACCTGTGGTGATTAATCTCACCATTACACAGTATTCCCAGTCCTTATTATAATCACCATTAAGGAAGGCAAACTGATTGGTTTCCTCCAGTGCATTGCTCCTGTTCTCATCTGAGGCAAGCCTTTAGATTCATGTTAACCGAGTCTCCAGTTAGTTTACCATGTTTAAATAGTTGGTTACTTACATAGAATAGGAATTATCTATCTATAAAGCCAGGAATGTGTGTATTATGTCTGTAATGTCTGTCAGTTATTGTTGAAGGATAATTCTGGTATTTAGCACTTTGAGTTCCTTTTCTGGTTTATTTTGGATAAACTAGAGTGGTGGACACAGAAATGTTGACGATGTTGACTGGCTGGGTACAGGCATGCACTAACATGTCCTTAAAACAACCCTTAACATTTGTTTTCAAAACTGTGCAACTCACAGAATGGTTTATAGATAGATAATACCTATTCTATGTAAGTAACCAACTATTTAAACATGGTAAAACAGACTGACATGCAGCGATTATAGATTTATAGACAAAGGTAGGTGAAAGGAATGTGTCCTGGAAAAATAAAACGTTTAAAGTTTTAGATGAATTGTGTGACTTGTTTTTCAGTGGTGCGAAATGGAGAAACTCCTGGGAGCCAGCCTAGAGAATGAGGCCATGACACTGATTTCATTCAACTTGAAATTCTAGTCAATTCATTAGGTTGTGAAGAAGTATTTCAGAAGGTCTGAGATGTAGCGTGAAGTAAATTTGGATATAACTACTGGCACATTTTAATTGTCTATACCAGGGGTGGCGAACCTGCGGCTCTTTACCTTCTCTCGTGCGGCTCGCGGCAGCTCAACTGATGTTCCCACTTCTCCTTGGCCTTAGAGTTTTTTATTTTTTGAAATAGCCTATATTTCTGGTAAATGAAAATGCTTATCATAATTTGATAGTACTCATAGTTAGGCTGCAATGTTTACATTAAAATAATTTTACCGTCATGTTATGGATAGGAAAAAAGAAGCAGACACGTTTGTTTCTTTAGCCAGGTGTAATGCTACTGTTGCAATCAGGAAAACCCTGAAGCTAAGCGCAAATAGGAGGACGAACACGGGACATTCAAAAGGAGGATTTATCTTTTTGTAGCATAATCCGTCTGGTTGATATGTCAACGTAACCAAAATTACACCGTTAAAAAATGTGTTTTAGTTTGGTACGGTATGCCAGATTTAACTGATGCATAAAGCTTCAACCTTGAACATTTTCCAAAGGCACTGACTTTTGCAAGTACAAGGTAAAGGTAGGTTATATAGACGTCAGTCAGAGAAGCAGACTCATTTTCTTTTTGTGTATTTTTAAAAAATATAGCTACTGAACACTCGACGGAACATTTGATGGTCACATTGGCATCATATCAGTTGTTACATTGAAGCATTGCTCATGCTAATAAGTCATTCAGTGAGGGGAAATTTGTGATGTGTGTCAGATTATCTTTGTTGCTTGCTACTCATTCCTGAAAATGATCATTTGTAGCATCTGCCAACTGCCTATTTAAACTGCAGCCTATAGGCCTAAGTCGATGTTGTAGTGTGGGCATCTTTTTTGTTGTGTGGCTCTTTTAAGTTGTGTGAATTTTTTTTTGCCTCTTGATGCTGGACTGGTTAGCCACCCCTGGTCTATACTGTGGTGGAAAATAGAAAAGTTACCCAAATCACTCTTTTATGTTATCCGTACGTGAATGTGTGAAATAATAACTCTTTGATAATCAATAATTAGGCTATATGCATTATGCATACATTATATGATTTTTGTAGACGTCTTAACGATATCAGACTTATCTAGCTATTTTCCACCATTGACTACCTCTTGAAGAATACCAGACAACTTGAATGCCAGGCATGGTGCAAGGGATGTTTACTGTTTCTACGTATACTCTTTTTCACTTATTTTCCATTTAATCCCAAAGACTTGTGATAAGGCAGTGTAGATCACCTGAATACACAGTTGAATTAGCGTTCACTAGTGATATTGTTTGTATAAAGTCAATAAAAATGTACCATCTAATTACTACAGACATTGTCTTCATTGATCATATGCTTTGCAGTTATACAAGAAAAAAACATGTCTTAACCACCACCCATGAGTTTATTAGAAGTTCAACAGATTTCATGTAGGCTACATTTTAAGTGGTAGATCTTTATTACATAATGATATAGCATGAAAATAACATTGATTTGCTGTTCTTTGATATGATTAAAATTGGTATTAATTCATTAAACAATCGCTAATTGGTAACAGTTTGAGACATGTGACAATGCGTTTGCAGTGTTGCCTAGTGTGATAGGATTTTTATAAGGGAGAAAGGAATCGGACTGAACAAGAATGACAGAGGTGAAGCCAGAGAGTTCTCCCCACCAGAGCTTGGGGCAGAAGTAGTGGGGGCCGTAGTTGGGGCAGTACTAAGGGTAATACTTGATGCAGTAGTTGGAACAGTTGTAGTGGCAGTAGTAGGGGAAGTAGGTAGAACAGTAGTTGAGTGGTAGGGGAAGTACTAGGGGTAGTAGGTAGAACAGTAGTTGAGTAGTAGGGGGAGTACTAGGGGTAGTAGTTGGGGCAGTAGTATGGGAAGTAGGGGTAGTAGTTAGAACAGTAGTAGGGGCAGTAGTAGTGTCCATTTCAGTAACGGCTCTTTTGGATCTGGAGAAGACACCCCACACCCACATTTCCCCACCGTGTCCACAGCCACCAGCTCCACCTCCTCAGAGCAGCACATATGGCAAGGGTCACATTCAGTCCCTCCACACCGGTCACAACAGTTGTGTTGAGGGTTCCACTGCCCTGGCGGACTGTGATTCTCTCGATGCCTGTCCGGTTGCTGTCCCATCAGGTTTGCAGATAGTTCCCATGAGAGAAAACTACAGTTGCCAGTGCAATTAGCATTAACACTAACCATTTTGCATGTGGGAGACAATATGTCGGTCGCCTGAAAGATGAATGAAAATTCCCTCACAAATTGCTGTAGGGTAGGGCCTATGTCCTGTTAAAATGACTGACTGAAGCATGGAGAAATGTATAGACAAATAAAAGTTGGTATTAGTTACACTGCATTTGCTGCAAAACAAATATCACCTTAGCAATGACTGTCAGGCGCTGAACAGCATAGTTGGAATCTGAGCCTCAGGCTCGTTGGTCAACGTTACGTTGGTGCCTGAGGAGGTGTGTGAGGGTCACCGTTGATGCGCTGTATTTGATGTTATTACAGCAGGAATGGGCATTATTTCTGATACACAGGAAATTTGCCTGAGTAAAAATTACTGGAATTGAGGATTTTTTTTACTCTATGCCAGATAACATTTGGTCCCTCTTTGAAAAGGGTACAAGTTACCTTTTTGATAGAGCTGTTTTTCCTGAGTCAATTTTCCTCAATTTAGTGTTATTATTTTACTGTTTTTGGTGGTATTTGACTATTCAGTGCATTAAAAAGTTAACTCTTGTACTTTTTACTCAGTTCAGAGCTACGACCAACTCACAATGCATTTTCCAGAATGTCACAGCCCACTAGCCTAGAAATCTAGACGCACCCTAGCGGCAGCAAATTACATTTGCTGCCAGGGCTAGTCTAGCAACTCTCCGGCTTGTGAGCTCGAAAAATTAAACTTCTATCAGGCCAATCAAATCGTGTATAGAGTCGTTAGGCGGGCTTAACATAATGATTGATGGCAGAGTTGCAACGGTTTGGCTTGAATTTCCTGCTATTTGAAAACAAATAAGATAGATGTTGCTGGCGAACAGTGTGACACGAGTTAAGCTTTTATTGCTATAAGCTTATATTAAGTTGGCAAAAGTTTGAACTAGCCAACTAGCTCCGCTGGTGGGAAACGCATGGGACTCATAGCGCTGTCCTATTGCGTGCAGAGGAAATTTGAACCGATTTGAACAACCGATTATCCCGCCCCTCGGACTGAGCACTGCGAACGGTGAGTGCCCAGACCCTACATTTTAATGTGGGTCTGGCTCGTCAGGCTAACAGTCCACAGTATTGTTAACGTACACTGTAATCACATATTAATCTTTACTGAAATTTTATCTTAAAAAATCAATACGTAATCAAACTATATTTTAAGCTATATACTACAGCTGTCATGTTATTGTGTTATTTACGTTGATGCCACACACCATCAAGCAGATGACTATCCACAGCACACTTGGCCTGGTTGAGATTGAAGTCTTAGTTGTTGCGGACTCAGATGTATATAAGTATATATACTCTTTTGATCCCGTGAGGGAAATTTGGTCTCTGCATTTATCCCAATCCGTGAATTAGTGAAACACACTCAGCACACAGTGAGGTGAAGCACACACTAATCCCGGCGCAGTGAGCTGCCTGGAACAACAGAGGGGTTAGGTGCCTTGCTCAAGGGCACTTCAGCCGTGCCTACCGGTTGGGGTTCGAACCAGCAACCCTCCGGTTACAAGTCCGAAGCGCCAACCAGTAGGCCACGGCTGCCACTAGATGTAGCTGACTGTAGGTCATGTCATGACAACCAGATTTGACGAAACCAGATTTTTTTCCCCTCAGACATTTTTTTGTTGTCCTCAATCAGATATTTTTCTTTCCTGAACTGCAGTCAATTCCCCCCCCCCCCCCCCATCATGTCCTCTAGGAGGCACTGTACTATTGCCTCTATGCCAATCCTCAACGGAAAAAAGACATACAGTATTAACCACAATGACATCACCAGATGATAAGTTGTTGGGTGGGTTTGAATTCCCTTCCTTATAGCATGCCTTTCTACATTCTACAGTGGGGAGAAGTTCACCTGGTCTAAATAACAATTCTATTTCCTTATTAGCTGCATACTTGAAGTTGAAGATATTTATGCACATCAAGTTCCTCACTGGAACTTCAAGATACACATGATTATATTGTTCAGTTGTGCACTGGACTTGAATTAAGAACCTGAGGCACAGATATTGTACAAAACACACATATGATTTTGGCCTATTGGTTATAATGTGGTTAATTGAAAGCTCTGTCAGTCGCTTTGGATAAGCGTTAGCTGAATGACTCAATGTAAATGTAAATTCTTGAATGATTCTTAATTCTGACTACATAAATTCTGATTACGCTACATGAACCCAGATAGCAAGAGGCTGGCGGACCACTGTCGGTCTACTGGGGGCATAGCTGGCGGTCCGCTGGCATTTTGCTCATCGGTTCTCTGGCGGTTGCAGACAAATTGCCCAATATTTTGCCACTATTGGTCTAAAATCTTTTTCATTTGTTCAGTTATACTCCACATATCATTTTATTAACTTTTCTTAATATTTGTGACAAGTTAAATTTAAAGAGATGGTGGTCCAACGGCAGACCACAAGTGGCATGCCACCGGCGGTATACCAGCGGTCCACTATCTGCCAATCTGATTTTGCTATCTGGGAACTTGCATACGGTAGCCTACTATTTGGGATCACAGGGGCCAAATTGTATGTATTTCTTATTTTTAATTATTTAAATAATATTTCATTTTTATAAGTATGTGTGAAGAATGACAAAGATTTATGGTCAAATGTGTAACTGTATTAGTTGTTACTTCCTACTTTCAATCCCTTTTCGCCTATCAAAACCCATATTTGTCGGCCATTTTTAAAAATGGCTGCCATGGCCCCCAGGGGCCAAATCCAAGGGACCTATTATTCTAAGAGCGCTTTCACACCTGGCTATTTGAATGGAACATGGAGTTTTCCTCAAAGATTGGTTCGATTGGGTATACTGTATGTGAAAGCAGCAATCACAGTCTGTTTCGGAACAAAACAAACAGACCGAGACCGCTTGAAGGAGGTGGTCTCGGCTCGTTTCCAATCGAACTGAGCGGTTTGTTTGCAGTGAGAAACCAATCGGCCCGTTGTAGCGGAACAACTCACTGGTGCTTAATTTTTTGTAGGCCTACACAGTGCAGTTGACGCAGAAGCATGTTGAGCCCTTTAGGCTACACGTTTATTCCACTTTTAACAGATAGCCGTCTTGAATTTCAAGCCAATGTCTTAGGCTACTTTTACCGATGTTACACGCAAAAGTGAGAGTGTGGAGAGAGTGGGAGAAGCCTAGACTTTGGACACACACATGCACGCATATATATGGAGCTCTAATAGTCCATGTTAAATGTGGGGTTAGGTGACTGCTGGATAGTAGGCCTATCTTCAGCTGTTAAATGTGAGCAATCAGGGAACAATTAAACACAAACGAACCCAGGGGACAATGGAGAAAAACTTCAGCCCGTGATTCGGATCAAAATAGGTATGAAAGCGCCCTAAATCACCTATTATTCTGATCAGACCCCCTTTGTGAGTTTTACCAGTTCATCAGATGCTTTTTGCAGTTTACTTTGATACATTTAAAATGAGGGTTTCATGTATTTATTTTTTATCATGCATTTATTTTTCTCAAGACTTTTTTTTTTTTTCCTCATTTCACTTCCAGTGAAGACTCTCAACTACATGGCATAATAGCAAACTTTTAAAAATGCTATACACTCAAGCTTTAATTATGATGGGCATCGGATTTCTGTGAACACAAATGTTTTATCAGCATAAATGGATTTTGTCTATATAAAATAGACATGCAGAGTTGCAGACATGCAAAACAATAGCTTTTCTGAAATATTCAAACTCTTTCACAAAGTGAATAGAGTCTGGCAACTTGATTGGGAAATGTTTGCAACACTTGCATCGCGATGGGCACTAACTTTGAAATCACTGGTCCAGCACTACCAATCACATTGATCAGAGATTCCTAATGTTGCTTCCTACTTCGCTAACTGACAATAAACAGCATCAACATTCAGTAAACAATGTATGTGGGTCTAACTTTGCTGTAAATACATTTCTGCATTTTTCCAACTGCATTTTTTGACGTTTGCAGGTGTTGCTACTTCTGTTTATCACAATAACTTTCGGTTTCGTCTTCCCCTCTCGTCATTGATTGGCCTGACATTTTTCTTGTCTGAGGGAAACAGTGATGAACTATAGGTTGCCAGACTAGATCTAGGTGGGCGGGGCCAGGCTAGCTTTTCTGTGCCTTTAGCCATTGACCCATACTCATGTTGTGAGTTTCCCAAAAGTGGAGGTTGCTTTTTCAATGCGGACATGCAGAAAAACATTTGAAAGCATATTGTAGAGCTACTCTATTACCAAACACAAGAACTAATATTACTAAACACAAGAACCAAAGCTACCAACATTCCTGAATGCACTGACAAGTTTGATTCATTTTAATGTTGCAGGTGACTGAATGTGAGTTTTCCATGATCAAAAGTTTGGATCAATGTATTTTGTGTGAAACATGATGAAGTACAGTTCTGATAATACATCAAAATAATCACTTTATTCTATAAGTGTCTTATATTCCACATGTTGCAAACCAGCCTGCATTATATTAAATCACCATCTAAACCCCCAATATTATGCAGAATACCTCCCGTTTCTTTATAGTATTTTAATGTATTCATTTATTTATCAACAACATTGGCTAAGCATTAAAAAATACTTAAGTCACTCAAATAGTACAACATTTTTTCCAATCCATTTTACAATACCTGGATGTTAGAGACTCAAAGTTCTGGCTAACACAAGACAGGCCACACTGATCCAGAGGGACAGTGGCGGGGACCGGAGCTGCACCCCACCCGACCTGATGGTGCAGGAGCCCACGTTCCCCACGGCGTCGACCGCCACCAGTATCACCTCCTCGGTGCAGCAGGGGGCGCTAAAGAAGGCCACAGTGACGTTGAAGCCTTCCGGCCCGGGCTGTGTGCTCGTGGTGAGGTTGCCAAGAGTTTCCGAGGCGGTGATGCGCTCGATACCGGTGCCATTGCCATCATTTAGACTGGCAGTGAAATCCCATGTCTGCAGAGTGCAGTTGCCATTGCAGTTGCTATTCACGCTAACCACCTGACAGACTGGTGCTGTGATGTCTGCCACCTTTGGTAGATGAAGCACAAGATGAATATGTTTGAGCATTAGACCATTTGTTGAACCAGCAGTGATGGTTAGCTGAGTAGGGGTCAGAGAGGTCTATATATAGAAAAATGATATAGGGATTACTGACTAGATATAGTTTATGATGTATGATTAAGAAATAAAAACAAGCTTTACATCGGCTATGACTGTCAGGCGCAGCACGACATAGTTGGAGTCTGAGCCTCCAGGAGCCTCGGCCTCAATGGTCAGTGTGACGTCGGTTCCTGAGGGGGTGTCTAAGGGAGCTGTGAGGGTCACCGTGCCCTCAGTACGACCTCCAGCTTCCAGGGTCACACTGCTGGGAAAAGATGAGCTGAGGCCGCGGCTGTTCCTCGCTTGGACGGTGAAGTTTCCCCCGGTACTGCTGGTTGTTGTCATGGTGAACGGAATGGTGAGGTTTGTTCCAGGCTTCCAATTTAGGTTCTCTTGAGCCTTCAGAAAGAACAGGTAAACCTGGCATAAGTGCTAAACCCTGTGATAACGATCACACGGTACTGCCTGACTTAAAAAGATAGATAGATAGATAGATAGATAGATAGATAGATAGATAGATAGATATTGACATAATTTGACTGTATCTTAGACAAATAATTCTCTTGTGCACACAACTAGCACAATTAAACTACAAAAAAAGTGAAGCAACTGACCCTGATAGAAATTGTGGAGGCTTTGAGTTGGTTGGAGGATTGTCTCTGGAAGACATTATTAGAGGATGTTGACGATTCGTTTGTTCCCCTTAACTGCACATAGAAACTGCCCTCTGGGACTCTCGTCATGGTCACCAGATAAACCCCACTGTTCGTCTTCTCAACGGTGCCTTTAACCTCATCAGAGCCTGACACTTGGATCAGGGCCACATCAGTGAGTTTAATGGAGGAACCCCCTGTCAAGGTGATTGACAAAGAGGTATTTCCACCTGGGGGATGACAGAGAGACAGTGAAAGAGGGAACAAGAGCTGCACTTGACATATGCAAAGTGGCACCATGCAGCAGTTTCAGTTTTACTAAAATATAGCTCATGAAAGTCTCCTGTTCAGTATATTTGAATCAGTATTCTTGACATCTCTGACAATATCAGAACTACTGACAGCGTCCATCTCATTACATGACATGGGATAAGTAACCCTTTAGATAATGTATGTAGTATAAATTGTAAATGTATGGATATCCCAAACAAGCCTTCATACTTGCTGGGGGTCGGCTCTCCAGAGTGGCAAACCCTGGCGTAGGACTGTGAAAAACTTCCACAATGTCGTAAAGAAAATCTATGGCACTCTCACCTGAGAAATTGACAGACAGACAAACATTGTGTATTCATAATTAATAAATAGATATCGTCTGAGTCTAGCCAAACATATAAGTGAAATATATTACTGTTTTTTTGGGGGCCAAGGAGCGAAGCTGCGAAGGCACCCATTGAGTTACTAGCTTTTCCTATTATTATACTTCCGCCATTGGAGTCTATGGCATTGGCAGCCCATAGAACGCCTGGCTAAAAAGTGCAGATTTTTTGGCAGAAAGTTTCGGGACACTCCACTGACCATTCACACTCATTTACGGACCACAGCCATCTAGCGCCACCAACAGGTCAAAATCTGGCCAAAAATTGAACTGCTGGGTCTAAAGTTATGAAATTTGGCACACTGATTCAGCACTGTCCCATGATCACTCTCACCAATTTCCAGAACTCTATGCCCAACACTCTAGCGCCACCAATGGGTCGAACCTGGATTGCAGTCACGCATGTGACCATTGAACGGTGCGTCCGATTTTCACATATCAGGCACCGTTGGAATCCCTGGACCGACCTAAGTTCAATGACCCCTATTACGTCACTTTCCGCCATATTGGACCTCCGCCATATTGGATTTAGTCCAAACTCTACGAAAAGTTTCAGCGGTCAGAAATTTCATCCGATTTTCATGGAACTTGGCGGAGATGATCTTCTTCCCGAGCCGCACAAAAGATACTTGTCAGATTTTTCAATTTCATTTTTGTTTGCCCGTGACAGCCAATCAAATATGGCGATGAAGCCGCCAAACAGGAAGTGGACTAACATCTCTGTGGCATTTTGAGCTAACATAACAAAACTCGATACCACTAGTCAGGACACTGTCCCAATCACTCACAGCAATTTTTATGCATATACATTGAACACTCTAGCGCCACCACCAGTTCAATGCTGGACATGCGTTCATGCGCGTGATCCTTGACTCTTTTGTCTGATTTTCACAATTGAGGTAGCATCTGAATCCTTGGACCATCCCGAGTTCATCGACTCCTATCCCATCACTTTCCGCAATATTGGACCTCCGCCATATTGGATTTAGTCCAAACTCTACGAAAAGTTTCAGCGCTTACAAATTTCATCTGATTTTCACGGAACTTGGCGGAGATCATCTTCTGCCCGAGCCGCACAAACAATACTTGTCAATTTTTTTTAATTTCAAGTTTATTTGCCCGTGACAGCCAATCACACATGGCTATGATGCCGCCTAACAGGAAGTGGGCTAACATCTCGGCTACGCTTTAATGTATGAAGTCCAAACTTGGTACAGGGACCTGTTACCATATTGTGATGACGCACTAGGAAATTGGCATCATTTGGCCTCTATAGGGGGCGCTGCAATACAGGAAGTGAACTCGTATCTCAGCAACGCTTTGATGTATGAAGTCCAAACTTGGTATAGAGACTTGGTACCTGATTGTGGGGACGCACTAGGAAATTGGTATTATTTGGCCTCTATAGGGGGCACTGCAATACAGGAAGTGAGCTTGTATCTCAGCAACGCTTGGATGTATGAAGTCCAAACTTGATACAGGGACATAGTAGCTGATTGTGAGGACATGCAAGGAAAGTGGTCTCATTTGGCCTCTAGGGGTGCTGTAATAGACAAATTGAGCTCACATCTCAGCAACTCTTTGGTGTATGAAGTCCAGGGACATGGTAGCTGATTGTGAGAATGCACAAGGACATTGGTGTAATTTTCGCCTCTAGGGGCAGTATAACAAAGTAAATGAGCTTATTTCTCAGCCATTCTTTATCCAATTGTAATCAAACTTGCTGTGAGTGCTTGCTCATGCCATTGCAACGCCATTCCTGCTATAGCGCACTGCTTGGCCCCCACATTGCTGCTTGCAGCTATATTTTTTAATTATTTTACCAGTAACCGTGATTGTGTATGGTTGCAATGAGTTCATATTAATTCTCCACTGTCCCTTTTGAGGTGGGGAGTTAAGCAGCACAGATATGAAGTTCCCCTCTGTCTGGATTGTTCCTAAGGAGCCACTCGAGGTTCCGCTGCTTTGTGATGCACCTGAGTTAAGTGGAAGTGGTCATATAAAATCAAAATGTTATCAATAAAGGGATTGATAAGGAAATATATCTTATATTGCCATACAACTGGTCTCAAACAGACAGCCTATTTAAACTCCTGTATAGCTGTAAAATTTTGGGTGTGTTTGAGTATAAGTTTCATGCAGTCACCTGAGGCACTGATGATGGTGAATGATGGCGTACTTCCCGTGATGTACACGGTCAGGTTTTTAACAGAGTCATCAACAGTGAATGAGAAAGTCTCAGTAGTTCCTGGGTCCCTAACAGTCTGGGATATTGTTACCTGAAAGATGAGGACAGGTTAACTTTTCTATTATTTTCCCAAGTTGGGCACTCTGAAAATGTTTAGCACACACTTCAATGGAAAGTCAGGCATCAGTACCAGAGCAGGGCGAATGGAATCAGTGATGATGGTGACAGCTTGTGGGAACTGCTCCTCAGTGATCACTATGGCCTGTCCACCCGAGGCTTCGGTCAGAGACTGGTAAAGCTCATTTGACCGCTGACCACTCCTCCCTACATTTGTTAGGAAAAAGTTAACCTGCAAAAAGGGATTTGAAAAAAAAAAGATTGCATGGGAGTTTTTAGTGGTGATGGGTGAACATGTAGTCATCAGTCCCATGTGTAATCTGGTCATTTACCCCAGTCTGAGTGGTCTCAATGAGAGCAAGCACTGTACTCTCTAAATGAGCATCTGTGGGTGGTGCATCAGTGAAAACAAAGATCTGAGAGGATGGAGGTGCTTCGCTGAGGGCCATCTGAGAAATAGAGTTAGATATACATTATAATATACAGCTCTGGAAAAAATGAGACCACTGCACATTTTTCTGATGTCATCCTACAGTTGCTGAGTGACATTCGAATGAGTTGACGGTCATATTCAAAATGAGGAGACCACTGCAAATTTGAATATGACCGTCAACTCATTTGAATGTCACTAAGCAACCATAAGATGACATCAGAAAACATTGCAGTGGTCTCTAATTTTTTCCATAGCTGTTTAAGATAGATAGATAGATTGACTGATTCATTGATAAACATCAAATGTTTGGATGAGTGATAAAAAAAATAACTCTGTGTCTGTGACTCTTACAACAGTACCCAAAGTGCTTCCAAGCTTCGCCCAGGCTCAGGGCTATTCCCTCCTCCACTTGCTGAAAGGATATTGATTTGTGACAGGAAGATGTCAGACTCTGTTGTCCTCAGGAGTGGCCCTAACCCTTGATATGAAATAACACATGGAGCTTTTCAGATGGATTCCAAACATTGTTCCTGAGGTGATTCATTTCACTAAAGAAGTTCACTTATGCCATATTACCAACCGAGTCAGCAATGCAACTGAGGGGATCGTTATGTTTATAGTATAATATCTGGGCTTTAATGCCTTTAATAAGACAGGACAGTGAAGAGAGTTACAGAAAGAAAGTGGGAGAGAGAGATGGAGCAGGATCGGGGCATGACCCAGGCCAGACTCAAACTGATCTAACATAATGCTTCTTTTCAATAGACTAAAGTTCACCTAAAATGATCCAAATCTGCCATCTTTGCCCATATAAGGTGATCCACATTTCCTTATATGGGCAAAGATGGCAGCTTTGGGTACTTTATGTAGACGAATGTCAGAGGTCTATAAATTAATTGCATAAAGTCTCATGAGTCTCATCATGCGCTGAATGTAGTGCAGTGCAGAACCTCACCAGTGTTACTGAAGGAGATTAAGATGAAGACTGACGGCAGTTTGGAAATGCTGTTTATGATTGAGGAGGTCGCCTTCTTTAGTTCAGCCAACACATTGGCCATGCTGGCGGAGGTGTCCACCACAAAACAAAGAGCAGAGGACGAGGAGGAAGATGACCGACTGATCCCCATCAACCTAGCAAGCAGACATAAGGTATGTCAGCCATGTAAGTACATGTGTTTAAAATGGAATGTATATGGAGATCCTCTGTGACCCCTGCAAATTCTAGTGGTGCATGAGGAATCTATTGTAGTTAGTTGTATGGCTTGCACCATGTACTATGCAGATGTGCTAATATATACAGTATGGTAAAGTGTAAATGTTAGCAGAGCATGATGATACACAAAACCAAACCTTATGTCCTCCTTACTACTGCCCATAAAACCAAACCTTGTTCTCCTTACTCCTGCCCATACACAAAACCAAACCTTCTCCTGCTCATATACCCCCAGTTGTCAGGTGTCCATGTTATCTCCCTCTTCACCCACCGTAGGAAGTCGGCGTCCCCTGCAGCTCCTCTGATGTCCAGGAGGAGCTCAGTGGTGGCAGCGATGGCAGTCTGTGCAGCCTGTGTGTGCAGGTGGCCATGCTCTGAATCCACGGCGTCCTTATTGATGCCACCCCGTGGATCACTGTCGCTGGTCTGGTCAACAGCTCCTCCGTGGCTGCACTTGCCTTTAGGAAATAGAGAGAGAGAGAGATAGAGAGATAGATAGATAGATATATATTCTTTGTCTGCAACAAATACATCCCTGTTAGCATCAGTGGGGAGCCTGTGGAGAGGGTTCCTATTTTTACGTTCCTGGGGGTACATCTTACTGAGGACCTCTCCTGGTCACTGCACACTCAACACCTGACAGGGAAGTCCAGGCAGCGATTGTACTTTCTCCGCCGACTGAGGAAGTTCAAGGTCTCTCCCTCCATCTTGAAGACCTTCTACTCCTCAGTGGTGGAGAGCATTCTCACAGGCTGCATCACTGCCTGGTACGGTAACTGCACAGCACAAGACAGGGAGGTCCTGCAGAAAGTGGTGCGCTCTGCGGAGCGGACCATAAAAGCCCCCCTCACAAGCCTGAGAGACATATATACCATGAGGGTGGGGGCAAGGGCGAAGAAGATCATGCAAGACTACTCTCACCCCAACTCCAGTCTCTTTTCCCTGCTTAAATCGGGCAGGCGGCTGCGTTGTCTCAACACAAGGACTGAGAGACTGAGATTGAGTTTTTATCCACAGGCAGTGAGACTGCTCAACTCAGCGCATTTTAAATAAGTTTTTCTTCTTTATTTATATATTGCTTTTATTTACTATATGTATATTTGCGTTATGTTTATTTATTCAAATGCAGAGCATAGGACCCTTTTACATTTCACTACATGTAAAATGTATGTGACAAATAAAAGCACTTGACTTGACTTGACATTTGACCCAACCATGCTTAGTGAACAGGTACACACACACACACACTAGGAGCAGTGAACACACAGTGAGTAGTGAACAGTGGGTGGTCATTGCTGCAGCACCCAGAGAGCAGTTTGGGATGCTACACTCTGGGGCATGAACATGGGGGCTCGCGTACATGCCCCCAGAGTGTAGCGCTGTAGCTGCCTGACTGCTTTAGCTGCTGGAACTAGCAACTCGAGCTTGGTAAAACCAATTGTTTTCAGGCTTTATTCAGTGCTTGGTGACCTTGAGAAACGGAGATCTATATTGACCTCTCTCTGACCGTCAACACGGTCTTACTGTGAATGATGCCATCCTGGCACCTGTTCCGACCATACTGTAATGTCAACAGTGTCATGTGACTGACCTCTGGAGGCTGAACCCGCAGCATAAAGCGTTACCGGGTGAGACGCCTCTTCCTCTTGCCTGGAACGCCTCGATTCTGAGACCGGTAAGTTCGAAAAGTTGTGGGTTCTAATCCATCACGTTATTGTGCAGGCGCCTTGAGCCCCTGAGAATTGTTTAACGACCCCCCCTTTGTTGTATCAGCGAGTAGCTTAGGCTTGATTGCGTTTCAGTGACTAAAGGTACAAGTTAAAGTTATCCTGAACACTTCGAATAGCCTTTATCGTGTTGCAAGAGAATGCCAAAACCACGGTAAGAATTTTGGTTTCTCCTATTAAGTTTGTTGCCGTCTGTAGGCGACTGGGCTTTGTTTTTCCCCCTCACGTTCGCGTGTAGGGTTGGCAAATTAAGTTGGTTAGGCATTTATCCTATGTTTCCCTTAAAGGGGCAGTGCTGATGGTGTACTGTTGAATAATTTGTTGAATTACAGCCTACTCCTGTGTCTGGAGCAAAGTTAGGCTTGTGATTTTTTGTAGCCCAGAAGTGGGCAGTTTTGTTCATACTTATAAACACTGCATGAACAGTATTTGTATTTGTATAATCTAATTAGCAGAATTGTTACTGCTTTTGCCTTTGTTACTGTATATAGCCCACCACACAATTATTATAGAATTATTTACCCCCACTCCAAGAGTGATTGCTTAAAATAAAACAAAATAATAGCTGCACTGTGCATATCCTGTGTCTCATCCCCTCGCCACTGTTCCGAGTAGGCTGTTGTTCGCCCCCAAGCCGCTGTTCGCAGCAGGTGGGTTTATAGTGTGTCCTTAGCCGCTGTTCGCAGCAGGTTGGATAACATTGTCTGGGTTATACATCTGTCTGTGTTAGCCACTGTTACCATTGTGCTACGTTGTTTGGCCTTAGCTGCTGTTCGCGGTAAGTTGGGTCATTTCTCCCCTTAGCTACTGTGCGCAGTAGGGGGTGTTCACTTTCCCTTTTGCGGCTGTGGTGAGAGAGGTAAGTTTTCCTCTCTTTAGTATTTTCCATATTGTGACTACAAGTATGGCCTCCCACACTTGCTGTTATTGTGGGCTTGGACTCACGTGATGGCCACCGTGAGTGTCCCTCGTGTCTGGGCAAAGCACATCTCCTCCAAGACGTGGAAGATCCATGCCCAGCAGCAGTTGACCTGCCACTGGAGGAGAGAGCCCGCAGGGCTGTTTACATGACATTGCACGGCCAGGGGCACATTCCTTTCCCGCCTGTGGAAAGGAGCAGGCACCCAGCGCTGAGGGTCAGTCCCTGAAGCGAAAGAGGAAGTCCTCTTACAAACGTAAGAAAAAGAGGGCATCAGGTGAGCTCTATTCCCCTACACATAGCCTTGCATCTACCCCTAGAGATTCGTCAGGGGTTGAGAATGTACAGGTTTAGCTCTTGTCAGCCATTTGTGGTCTGTCGGGCATTCTTTCCAATTTGCCTACCAGTACAGCTCCAGTAGAGGCAGACCGCTCAGCGGCAACCTCCCCTGAGTATCTTCCATCTTTCCAGCAGCCACAGTCTGTAGACCCGGATATTATCTCGCTTTATGCACAGGGCTCTCTCTTGGAGGATGAGCCAGACCTGCAGGACAGCGACGAGTTGCGTACTGCAGCCTCCTCCCATCCAGAGGGTTCAGCATCGGTTGACGAGGGCACAGAGGTTCCCTGTGACCTGGTATCCAGGGTCCTATCTGCAGCCAAAATTGTGGGGCTCTCAATACCAATAGAAGACCCTGGCCTCACTGAGGGTGTTTGGGCTGGCGTCACCCAGCCACGTCCCTCAACCTCTCTCCCTGCAGCAGCAGACTACTGCCAGATGCTGAGGAGGGCCTGGGGTACTCCTAGCAGATCCCCTCAATTTAATTCTGGGTTTAGGAGGCTGGCCAAGGTCTTTTATCCACCTGATACAGGTTTGGGGGACACGCCACCTGTGGAGAAGGAAATGGCAGTCTTGACCCCCCTTGGACCAACCAGGGTTACCGCTGATCCACACTGCCCTAGCAGGGAGTGTGACAAGACTGATTGCCTAACTTGTAGGACCTACAATGCTGCTGTGCATGCTGCCCGCTCAGGCAATGCCCTAGCAGTCCTTTTAGCGGCTATTAGAAAGACTGCTAGTGCATGTGACCACGATACCAGAGATCTGGTTGATGCGGCCTTGTCCACTCATGCCCAGTTGACCCAAGACATAGGGGCAGCTATGTCCTCGGCTATTCTGACTCGCAGGCAGATCTGGTTGGCCCAGACATCCCTCCCTGAGAACATCAAAAGTGCCATTGGGCCTCCTCAGGGCCTGACCCCTACACCGGTGGGTGAACTCCTTCAAACTCCACCCACGGAGGGACAGGCATGTGAAACTCAGTATGACAGACACGTTTGCGGGCCTTGCTCCTTTGGCGGGACGGCAGGTGGCTTGCACAGGGAGTACCCCTGGGCAGCATACCCTCCAGACGGACACTGGTGTCCACAGATGCCTCCCTGACTTGCTGGGGAGCAGTCTGGGAGGGACGTATGGTCCAGGGTCTGTGGGATCCTTCCTGGGACACCGAACATATCAACGTCTTGGAACTCAGGGCGATACACCTTGCCCTCAGAGCTCTCCTTCCCTACATTCGGGGGAAACATGTCCTTGTGCGGACAGACAGCTCTGCTGCCATTTACTACATAAATCACCAAGGGGGCACGAGGTCTCAGGGATGTCTCAAGGTAGTGCAGAAACTCCTTTGTTGGGCATTCCCGCATCTGGCCTCTCTGAAGGCAGTTTACATTCCCGGGGTACAGAACCAGGCAGCAGATCTCCTGTCCCGGTCCGGACCTCCCCTGGGAGAGTGGAGGCTCCACACAGAGGTGGTAGAAAGTTTGTGAGCACGCTTTGGCGTAGCCCAGGCGGATCTATTTGCATCAGAGGAAACGACTCATTGCCAGATGTAGTTTTCCCTCAGGCATCCGGTCGGCATGCTTGGGCTGGATGCACTGTCTCACGAGTGGCTGGACGGATTGCTATACGCCTTTCCCCCGCTGCCCTTGATCCCGCATGTACTGAGCAGAATTTCTTGGGGATGCTGCAGAGTTCTGTTGGTGGCCCCACATTGGCCCGCGAGACATTGGTTCCCAGCTCTACTTCGTCTTGTGAAGGGCCAGCCTTGGCCTCTGCCACTCAGAGCAGATCTTTTGTCACAGGTGGGGGGCCAGATTTGGCATCCTAGACCGGCAATTCTACAACTCTGGGCCTGGCCGCTCCTCAGTCCTTGCCTTTGGAATTGAACGAGGCGGTCTTGGAGACCATTAGTAATGCCAGGGCACCCTCCACACGTATGAACTACCAGCAGAAATTGAGTTTTTTCTCTGGATGGTGTCAAGGTCAGGGGCAAGACTCCAAAATCTGTCAATTGGCTCTAGTGCTCCTCTTTCTCCAGTCTCTCTTGGATGCTGGGAGGGCAGCCAACACTTTGAGGGTCTACACGGCAGTTATATCTGCATTTCATGTACCGGTAGATGGTCTTTCTGTTGGGAAACTCCCGATGGTGTCCCAATTTTTAAAGGGTGCTAAGCGCCTGCATCCAGGCAGATCATTGCGCACTCCGTCTTGGGACCTCCCCCTAGTGTTGAGATCTTTGACTGTGGCTCCGTTTGAACCTTTGGAGCGGTCGGAGCTGAAATATCTGACTCATAAGACGGTGTTTCTCTTAGCCATGTGTTCTGCTAAGAGGGTGAGTGAACTGCATGCCTTGTCTGTGAGTGCAGAATGCATGAGGTGGAAACCAGAGGATATGGGCGTGTCTCTCTGTCCTAACCCCTTTTTTCTATCTAAGGTGTTGACCCCTCAATCAGTTAACCAAGCTATTGAACTGGAGACATTCCATCCTGAACTGGTTGACCAGTCGGAGGTGGCTCCTGATTCACTGTGCCCAGTTAGGGCTCTGAAGGCTTATCTTGAGCGCACCAGGCAGCAGAGGCAAACTCACACACAGATGTTTGTGTGCTATGGGGGTCGACAATCTGGCCAGCCAGTGTCCAGGCAGCGCCTATCTCACTGGCTGGTGGACACCATCTCTCATGCTTACACTGGACAAGGTTTTCCAATCCCAGAGGGTCTAGTGGCTCACTCCACACGCAGCATGGCCACGTCCTGGGCTGCTTTGAAGGGAGTTGCTATTAATGATATATGTGCTGCCGCGTCCTGGAGTACTCCTTGTACCTTTGCCAGGTTTTATCGTGTTAACGTGACCTCTAGTCCTGTTGGCTCCACTGTTCTTAGAGCTGCTTCTGAGCAGATGGGCCCCTCGTGACACTGTTAGTACTAGGCATCCACAGTAAGACCATGGTGACGGTCAGAGAGATCGATATCGTAAGCTATGGATCTATGAGACCGAACGATGACCGTCACCATCTCTTGTCACTCGGGACGAATGCGAGGCGTTCCAGGCAAGAGGAAGAGGCGTCTCACCCGGTAACGCTTTATGCTGCGGGTTCAGCCTCCAGAGGTCAGTCACATGACACTGTTGACATTATGGTCTCGGAACAGGTGCCAGGATGGCATCATTCACAGTAAGACCGTGGTGACGGTCATCATTCGGTCTCATACTGTAGATCCATAGTTATGGACATAACTTACGATCTATGTGAAAAATCGCCGGATTTCTACTTGTACTTGTTTCACCGGATTTCTTACTATTTCTACTAACAGCTACTTGTTTACCCACATCCCTGAAGTTACCATCTGGTTTGGAGGATGAAAACAGATTGAAGTATCCTGAAGTTAGTTTCTTTTCTGTGATGATATTCTCCAAGATATTGTTCTCACAGTTATCACCCACACAGTTCCTGCATGTTGGTGTACTGCTGTCTG
The DNA here is from genome assembly GCF_018492685.1 of Alosa sapidissima. Taxonomy (NCBI): domain Eukaryota; kingdom Metazoa; phylum Chordata; class Actinopteri; order Clupeiformes; family Clupeidae; genus Alosa; species Alosa sapidissima. The sequence goes on from NC_055957.1 coordinate 42,267,787, forward strand.
AAACAAAAAACAAAAAACACAACAAAACATTCAATTTAAACATACAGCAGTATGCACATTTAACATTATGCACTCTAATTCAGTCACACAGACTCTTGTTAACTGTTATTACAGTATGATGTTCTTGTCCTGATATTGTCGTGTGTATGGTCACTGTACCTGCAATGTTGTCAATGTTGAGGTCTGCTCTGATTAGATTGGAATAGGCAAACATGTTTCCCAGCTCTACCCAGTTGCTGTGACTGTAGAAATCCTGAGATATAAGCGTTAATATTTCTTAATATCTTATTTGATATTTCTTGATATCTTAATTGATTCAAACATGAAAATAAAACATGCATCTTGGTGTAAATATCTCTCTGTGATGAACATAAGTAGTGCCATGGTTAATATACAAACAGAAACTTATGCGCAGTCATTAATCTAATAAGATGTCACCTGTAAAGTGTGTAAAATTTCTCCCACAGTCAGCCGTGCTGATATGAAGTTCCCTTGCTTTATGTTGGCTTTAATGGTTGCCAACCCTCTCGTGATGAGGCTCCTTCCACGGATGAAGCTCTCATCATCAAAGTGGTACTCTTCACTAAAAGGACGCTCAAGATCAACTGCAGCATTTCTGCTACTGATGACTCTAATTGCTATCTGGAAGGTCTTCACTGAGTCGGTGAAAAGGCAGGCCTCTGCTAGAGAGTCGACTGCCAGTTGATTTGGCTGTAAAAACAAACCACAGATGACAAAGATATATAATAAATTGTGCCTCTGTAGCTACCGACCTCTCTCACTACTGAACACTGACTTGAAAATTATCACCAAAACACAAGCCACCAGAATAGAAACAGTCACTCCCATACTCATATTCATCCAGATCAGACAGGCTTCATTAAAAATAGACACACCACAGATAACCTCCGCAGACTGTTCAACCTAATCAATATATCACAAGAATCACAACAGAAAAACATTATAATTTCACTTGATGCAGAAAAAGCTTTTGATAAGGTAAACTGGTCATTTTTATTCAACACTCTCCACAGGTTTGGCTTCGAAGAGTCGTTCATCCACTGGATTAAAACATTATACACATCACCAAGGGCCACAATCACCACTAACGGAATCACTTCACAGTTTCACACTGCACCAGGGCACCAGACAGGGATGCCCACTCTCGCCTTCCCTTTTTGACATCTTCATTGAACCCCTTGCAGCCGCAATACGACAAAACCACATAATCAAAGGAATTCAGGCAGCAAACGTACAACACAAAATCAGTCTATATGCAGATGACCTCTTACTTTATATACAGAACCCACAGGTGTCACTTTCAATATCATCAATAGATTCTCTAGTGTTTCACATTACACTATCAACTGGAACAAATCAATCACACTGCCCCTTTCCAATAATGCATGGGATTCTGGAGCTCAGGATACTTCCCCCCACTTTCAAACTGGCAACATCAAATACCTAGGGATTCATATTTCCCCCAGGCTGTCAGAGCTTTTTAGCCTCAACTATACTTCTCTCAGGAAAATTGAAGACGATTTCAAACGCTGGTCAAAACACCCACTCACACTCATCGGAAGAATAGCCGCTGTCAAAATGAAAATTCTCCCTCAGATTAACCCTTTAGGCGCCAGAGGGTTTTTTCCGAAACGATCAATTTTGACATCTTCATTTCAAAAGGCTATATCTTAAAAGTGATAAGAGATAGAGACTTTCTGTAAATTAGAGAAATATTAAGGATGACCCAAAGTTTATGTAGAGATTAAATGTTTATATCTAATTTGCATATTATGACGTCATATGGTGGCGGCCATCTTGGATTATAGAATTTTCATGAAAAGTCGCATGTTTGAATGATAAAATGCACCACTTCTTTCCCCCCAAAATGTCCCTCACCTTCTGTATGCTATATTGCACAATACTGAATGCTCAGGTAAATAGTAAGTAGTGAACAAACTGTGTAAATCATTACTAATAAATGGCAGAAACAAACCAAATGCATGTAGCGGTAGACTGGCCTTTTGCTGTAGAGATTTTCCATTTACTACATACAGTAGGCACTCTGATTCCATGTATGGGCCACATATATATTATTCAGATGACACACAAACACAAGTAGACAAGACCTGTTTAGTTCAAAAGCTCATTTGCCACGGCAAGGCACAGATCAGGAGTGAGATGACGAGACAAGACAAGAGACAATGTTAGTATTTTTTAGTTTTTTTTTTCTTAGCTGACAAAGACACACACATCACAAGGACATGAACACACAAAAAGGAACACATAGTGTACTGTATGTCCTAAATGATCAGGGAAGTAGATAGCAAATCAACAGTGTAAATCATTACTAAATGGCTGACATTTTTTTTTTATGTAGCAGGCCTTTTGCTGTAGAGATAATGACTCCCTATCCCTATCCATACAGGGCCGGCATTCCCATCATCTTGTGATAGACTATGCATGACCTAATGTGTGTGTGTGTGTGGGAGAGGGAGAGAGCGTGTCACCACCTCCACCATGCGAGCAGCATGGCCAGATCTGCCTCGCGCGCGCCGAGTGGAGAGAATTTGCGCAGCTCGGACTAGGCCTACTGTCATTCTCATTGCGACTCCCCACACTGCCACTACGTTCCCCCCTAACTGTCCTATGAGCACTTCGACCTCGTCTAACATACCCAGTGGCATTAGACAAAGGCTCCACCACGTTACTGTCGCCACGATTGTGGAGAGGCACACGTTCAGAAGACAGAAGCTAGCGCTATGGATATTAGGCTACCTCCAGCCTCGTTCGCCACACCACTAACAAACACCCTGCTAACTTCCCGATGAACACTCCGAACCCGTGAAACATTATTCCCACCAGTGACATTGGGCAAACGATTCAACGTTTGTGCTTGGTGTAACCTAAACTATGGAGTAAAATCTCACTTTGTCCAGCTGCATCATTGCAAGGCAGGGACGCATCTGAAGCCTCACTAAACGAATCACCGTCATTTTCTGAAGGCAGATATTCCCCTTCAGAATCAGGGTCCGCGAATAGAAGACCCAACACTTCATTTCAGGTAAACTTTTTTGATGCCATTAGACGATAATCTAATGCAAAATACTCGCTGACGTTGACAATATCGCTCTGACAAAGTGGCTCACACGCACACTAGCTCCGGTATTTCATGCACTGATTCAATGAGCTGTAGCTAGAAAGTTTTGTTTAAAGCGTGTCCTTTTTTCGACTCGGGGATGACGTATGACATGTCTGCCATCTAGTGGAGTGGAAGTCGAACGAAATATGACACCCTATTTGACTAAATCGGCCGTTTTACTCAGTGCCGCATCTTGTCGACTATAGTCGCCTGTGGCGCCTAGAGGGTTAACTACCTCTTCTCCATGATCCCCACTACTCCCACAGACAATTGGTTTAAAACTCTCAATTCATTAACAACACAATTCTATTGGAAAGGAAAAAAAAAACAGAATATCACTCTCAACACTGCAAAATAAAAAATCACATGGCGGCCTTGAGGCACCAAACTTCCATCACTACTTCCTGGCAAATCAGTTACAATACCTAGTTAAATGGATCAACATACAAAATCACAATTACCCATGGCTTGAACTAGAACAAAACCAATGTACAGATATCAGAATAGCAGACCTCCCCTTCTACTCAGAATCAATAAAAAAATCCAACTTCTGCCAACGCATTACCATCAATTCAACTCTGACAGCCTGGTGGAAAACAAACCAAATCACAAAATCATCACTAGCACTAAACAGGTACACCCCACTCTGGCACAATCCAGTGTTCACATTACAGAATAAACCTTTCCACTTCTCCACATGGGCACAAAAAGGAATCTCACATCTTCACCACATGTTTGACAACCACCAATTCATGTCATTTGATACACTGACACAGAAATATGGGGTTGGGAGAGAACAATTCCTTCAATATCAACAGCTTAAACTTAAAATTAAAGATAAAACAAGCCTCACCAACAACACATTACAACCATCTGAACTTGTAGAAAAAATGATGAAAATGAATAACTTCAAAAAATTAACCTCCCAGCTATATACAGAGGGTCCCCGTTAAAAATTGACACTTCATTCACGATAATGGTGATTCACGCAGCTGGGTGACATGTAAGTACAACTGCAGCCGCTTGGGGGCAGCATAGTCCGCTGTGGCGTTCAACGGTCGAACTGGACGGCGCATTCGACAGCAAGGGCTGTGATTGGCCGGGTTTTCAGTGCGTTTCTCTGTTTTTAGCAGCCCCTGCAACATGCTAATCCACTGTAGCCTAAGCTTTGTACATAATGTTAAACATAGTTTTGGATTCAGTGGCAAGATTTCTTGATTGTATAGTGCCTGTCTCTCAGTAATGTTTTAAAATGAGAGCTTCGTCAGCTGGCAGTAGGCTACTTTGTCGGTAGTCATGAGAAGTTCGCTTGAAAATGCTGCCCAGAAACCTTGTGACACTAACGAGTTTGAAATATAGCCTTTGCCTACAGCATCTCCTTAACAGTAAAGTTAACAAAATGACAGCATTCATATGACAAAGGAAAACGAATCCGGTCACTCAAGACTGTGCCGCAGCCGTGGGGCAGAAGACGCTTGGTGGCCGTCCACAACGTTATAAACTTAACCTAAATAGTCGGCTTCTGTAAGCTACAATCGGATTTTATTGTATACCCCTGTTGTCTCAATGATGATAACATCTCATTTCCGACTATATTTCAAAGTGTGCCGTTCATTTGCATTATTAACATAACATCGTATTTTGTCATTTTTGGCGAAGACATGCATTCCGTTAGGGATATTGAACATATTTAACATTCTCTAACCATCGTGATTTCGAATTGGTGCAGTTGTCAGCATAAAAACTCTCTCGCTCTTTTGCATTGCTCTATGCTGTTCTATGGTGCTTTCTGCCTCTTGGTTGCGCACGCATGTTTTCGTGGCGTTTCATAGAAATCCATATATAATGAGCGCATAAAACGACTTGTTGACGTTTTGGGACATTAATCTACATGTAGGCTACGTTAAGCTTTAAGGATTGTATCTCCTTCATTTATTTATATAGGCCTATTTAGGCTACTTGCGCAACCCCTGGATACTTTTATTGCCACACAACAATATTGGTGGTATTTGTTACATTAGCTTCAAAAGGCACCGCTTCAGAAAGCTGCACTGCTTGTGAAAGAAGGGGGTGGGGGAGGGGAGCTTGCAGCCAAGTGTCGGAAAAATGCATAGCCTACAACACAGAACCCGCTTCTCGCATTAGTCACTGACAGTAGACACGCTTCCAGCCTAATGACTTTCACACATTTTGAATGATTTACAGTACCTATGCCTAGACACATTAGCGCTCCACGTGTAGAGACTGTGCAGAATACAATGTGTGAATGATGCTCAATGATTTGCCAATAGCCTATAATAGTCTTCTGCTGGGTTGCATGTACTGTATAGCCTACAGTTTTACTGTACATTTTTTCAGCCTTTATTGGTTAAATGACCATTTTTATTACGAAAATATTTCTTAACTTCAAAAACTCAGTGTCTAAAACTCGGTGTCATTCAGACTCAACCCTCTTGACGTTTGGTGATTAATTGACAGCTGTTTTGGGACACGTTAAACTTTCTTTATAATGAGCGCATAAAACGACTTGTTGTTTGGGACATTAAGCTACGTTAAGCTTTTTCACGTTAAGGATTGTATGTCCTTAATTTATTTATATATTTAGGCTACTTGCGCAAACCCTGGATACTTTTATTGCCACACAACAATATTGGTGGTATTTGTTACATTAGCTTCAAAAGGCACCGCTTCAGAAAGCTGCACTGCTTGTGAAAGAAGGGGGTGGGGGAGGGGAGCTTGCAGCCAAGTGTCGGAAAAATGCATAGCCTATAACACAGAACCCGCTTCTCGCATTACGCACTGACAGTAGACACGCGTCCAGCCTAATGACTTTTACACATTTTGAATGATTTACAGTAGGCCTAGACACATTAGCGCTCCACGTGTAGAGACTGTGTAGAATACAATGTGTGAATATATCGTTTCATCGAAGCCCAGACTAACTCTATGGGGTTCAGATCCGGCGACTCTGCCGGTGTTGGCACCCAGTTGATCCCCTCACTCTGAATGCAGGCTCTGACACTGGTAGCGGTGTGTTTTGGATCATTGTCTTGGAAGAATCTATGTGTAGACATGAGGAAACGCTCTCTCAAGTATGGACCGGCAACTTTTTTGATGATCTCTTCCGCGTAAAACTGTTGATCCATAATACCATCAAAAATGAGGAGTGGGCCCGGGCCACAACGCGAAATTCCACCCCAGACGTGCAGTTTGACTGGATGCTTAACTCTAGGTTTTGCCATGCCCCTAAAGTTTGTCTTTCTCCAGCACTGCAATGCAAAACGTTCCAATGCCACTGTTGATTCATCGGTGAAGAGAACATCATCAAACTTTTCACCAGCAGTCTTCCATTCTTGCGCTTGACGTAGACGCAATTCTTTGTTTTTTTCCCGGGTCATTGGGATAAATCTGGGCTTCCCAAAGTGCCAGCCAAGAGCCCGGACTGCCTTTCTCACTGGTTGAATGCGTGATGTTGGTCCCGAAGACCACGCTAAGATTCACCAACAGAGCTACGGCCAAGTGGGCAGATACGGATGCCTGCTCTTCAGGTCCATCGTCACAGAGGAACACTAAAGCCTGTACACTGATCACAAACCTAAAAACAACAATAACACTCCCAATAACTAAGTGGGAAAATTACTTGGCGTTCACTCCCAACCCTGATTATTGGGAACAAATCTGCAATAACACATTTTCCATGACCACTAACACAAATTTACAGCTTATACAGTATAAAGTCATTCATAGATCTCACATCACTCAAAGTAAAATGTTTAAAATGGGCTTAACCAACACAGATATTTGTTCACAATGCACTTTAGGTAGCACAGACGACTATCTGCACGCCATGTGGCTCTGTCAACCTGTCTACTCTTTTTGGGTCACAATCACGGAGGCACTATCTAACATCCTGGACTCCAGAATCCCATCATCTCCAACACTCTGTCTTCTTAATGACATTTCTGAAATCCACATTACGCAACACTTCAAAAAACCCTTGCTCATCTTTCTAACTGTCGCTAAGAAAGTAGTCCTCCAAAACTGGAAATCAAATAAATCATGCTATATCAATCACTGGAAAAACTTAATCACAGAATATATTACAATAGAAAAACATCATGCACATAGAGAGAAGCAAATGTCAGCCTTTGAAAACACCTGGTCTCCCTTTCTATCATTTTTAAATTCAACAAAACCATAACCCCAAGCTCTTCCCCCTTGCCTTGCCCCCTTCTCTGTCTTTATCTATCTGTTTATTTGCTTGATTGAATTGATTGGATGATTGTTTGATTAATTAATCAATTGATTGATTAAACTTTATTTATTTATTTATTTTATTTAACCTTATTTCCTCCTTTCCCCCCTACATTCACCACTTTACATATAGACACACACTAGCAATACCCAAACATAGCATGTTACCAAAGCCCTTTACCATGACCACTCACAGACCTTTCTATTCAATTACAAAGAACTGAGTCCCATCCTGTCAGCTCTGTCATCGTCCTGTCCTACTGTCTGTCTGAGTGTCTGTCTGTCTGTCTGTACTGTATGTCTGTCTATCCGTCTCACTTGTCTACGTTACCTTATTGCGTTTCATGTGTTTTATGTTTCAATTCACGTGGTGCTATATGATACGATTCCAGGGTCACATAAATGGTTGAGGTAGGACAATTGTATTTGCACTTGAAAAATATGTTACTTAAATAAAAATAAAGTTGTCCTCCGAAGAGGGGGGGTGGTGGTGGGCCAAAAAAATAAAAAATTGTGCCTCTGGATTGTCTAATGTAATTTTTTCAGGCAATCTTTTAACAGAAATAGCGCAACCCCCATATTCACTTGCATGAGACAACACCTTGAAGTTCTGCCTGGTCAAAACTTTGTCCTATTTAACATAATCAACATCCTACACATACAGACTCAAAGCTCTACTTATGCCTAAATCTACCTGTCAGTCAGTCTATTTAATGATTGATATGAAGAGTTAATAATGTATTTTTTGTGTTCAGTTATCCACCCACTTAATTGTTCACTTCAGACATTCTGACAACGTAAACTCCCTTTGTATAGGACTTATGAGTTTTAGAATTTTATGAGTTTAGTAGAATTTTAACTTGTAAGGTCTAAGCTGTTGTCTCCTTTGATGCAAACATCAGTAGCACACTACATCTACAGTAGGCATACCACAAAGCAGTGTGTATATGGCAGAAGCATACTTTCAATGCAAATACAGATGTACATTTGGGTGTCATCATAAATTCTTTGTTTGTTGTTGCAGACTTGTCTTAGTGAGTTAGTGCATACAAGTTATCAAGTGGTCGGGAATGTGCACAACACAATATTTTTGAACAACATTTAAACAATTTGTGAAATGTTTGTTTACCGTTTACAAGATGTTTCCAGATTAGGGGATGGAGAGAAATGGAAAAGCACTGTGCTGCAGTCATATTACTAAACACTGTGCTGCAGTCATAAAATGAAACTGAAACTGTATCGAGCTAAAAATAAAACTGAAATTGCATTTGTGACACATGTAGCCTACGGGTGAATTGAAGATGGATTTATGATTTTATGCCATGAAGGCTTAGTTTGTCCTGATAAGCTGACATCAGTAATGCACACCAACAGCGTTAAGCTGAGCTGTCTATTTGAGAATTCTAGAGGTTTCCTAGAAACAACACCATCACTGCACCACTCTGTGTGCTCTTGGGTTATCAAAGCCATGGGCTTCGTGCTGTTTGCACCTTGCAAGTCATATTGAGCTACAGAAGCACCAATAATTAAAATAAAGAGGTAAACCTGAAAATGTTCAATGACACCTTAAAGTTTAACGTTCTGTTACATTAACTTACAACAGTGACTGACATATCTGCAGTGATTTCATAATGACATCTGAAAAAGATTTTTTTTTTACCAGCAAGGCAAAATTTCCTCCTTCTTGCTCTACCAGTGTTTTGCAGACATTTGCTGTGGCGTTCAATATGCCTGCCTCTGTGATCTGACCATGGGTCAGAGAGCTACTGGAGATCAGTGTGAAGGCCTGCAGGGTGTCTCTTTGCGTTAAGAGGAGGATGGCAAGGGTGATGATATGTTGTGAAGAGGTATCCATCTTCAAGACCATGGACTCAAGACTGTGTGAAGGAAAAATGTTTCCATGTTTTCAATTGAGGTAAGACTGTTTACAAAACCAACTAAGGAAATGTGGAGGTAAAATGTATTCAAACATGTTTGTCAACCATTTTTTCCAATGCCAACAATACTAAAGCTACCAGTAACATATACTATATTCATTTAGCTGATGCTTTTATCCAAAGTAACTCACATATGCCAATTATTATAACCCCAGACCAACTTGGGGTTAAGTGCCTTGCTCAGGGGCACAACTTTTCTGGCCACTACGCTACCACCGCCCCCAAACATATACTGTAACAACCATTAACGTTATAAGACACCTCATACTGTACCTCTGTATGTCTCTGGCACCTTCAATCCATTCCAGTCTCTTCACAAGGTTGTCACTGAGTGTAGGACAATTCACCTGCTACACACGATCACCACACAGTGTGGGCAAGGCATATGTGCTGAATCCCTTAACCATGGCTGATCTGAAGAAGGAGGGCCGTTCACCTGGACAGATCACATTCTTTCTTTCTTTAGCCTATGTCCCAATACATTTCAATACCAGATAGACCTGGGGAGTATTCCAGAAAGCAGGTTTACCGGCTTAACTGGGTATGCTAACCTAGAGTAAGCAGGCTATGTAAGTCACTAGAGTTGCCACATTTGATTTGTGGAAATCCGGGAACCTACCAGTCATTCTTTGGTGCGCACTCAAGATGTGTTTCCCAATTAATAAGAGTACGGTAAGTAACGCTCAAGTTAGATGCTGCTGCATGATCATGCTTGCATGTGACACGAAGTTGGTGCATTTTGACATCGTAAACATTCTCGAAGAGAAAAAGAAAAGCAGTAAAATTATGTATTGGCTACATTTTGGTGCCCCCTCTGTACCTTGGTGCCCTTGTGCGTGATGCGCGTGGTGAATACAATGTTGAAACATTTCTTACCTTTATATTTGCCCTGATGCACTCGTTGACACAGACACACGCACTCGCTTTGGACTCCTTTCCCTGCTGCTGTTATATTAACCTACAGAGCAACTAGGACAGGCGCGTGTAACTACAAAGTGGGGTCTGGGTCTGTGGTTGCGCGGCAGTTGCTAGGTAATAATGTAAACTCTATTTTTGCTGCCAATCACCAAAAAGCATGCCTTTTATGTCTGTGTACGTAGGCTACACGGGATTTGATGTAAATGATAAACACAAGAACAAAACTGTTTGAAACTAGCAGAAATTATAATCCGAAGTTAATTTTCACCAAAAACCGGGACAATTCGTGTCCCGGGAAATAGGCTATTATTAATTATCCGGGACAGTCACTCAAAAAAGAGAACAATCCCGGGAAATCCAGTGCATGTGGCAACCAGTGTTGCGCGGGTTTGGTCACAAGCGGCCCGCCCAATATTTTAATCAACCCGACCGCAACTTGGACCGCGAATATTAATTAGGACAAAATTATATCCGACCCGTTTATTTACAAAATGTGTGCTTTTGGTTATAGCCTGCATATGTCACATATCAGCCTTTGTGTCGTGATGTCTTTGGTGTTATGAAATGTATGTTTCTGTGTAAGCTATAACTGGGGTAACCTGACTCTCGCCAGATGAATTTCGTTCCGCCTAGCTCCACTCATCCATCTGGGACCAATCCATTGGAGTGTTGCTTCAGAAGGCTGGGCCTAATCAAAAAATGCTTGCATATGATTGAATAAGCCACTTGTCCGTCATCTATTGACGTGCTACTTCAACCACTCACATCGAAGCCAACCCGTGACGCTGATAAGAGTCTCACAGTCGCTTCTACGCTATGTCACATCTATGAAACTCCCGCCCTGCGTCCTGATTGGCTGTACCATAAAATCAGTTGCAGAAATCACTCTCAATGGAAGAGGTCCCAGATGGATGTGAGTGAAGCTAGGCGGAGCTAAGCGGAACAAAATTCATCTGGCAAGAGTCAGGTTATGACTGGGGTGGGCTGAACTCTGAACAAAGCGTCTGAATGCTGATATTGGGGGATAGGAACTCTGCACTGATTACACGGACTAATGTACTGGTGTTGGGGTTAATTGAATGATTGGGACATGGGCGGGGATAAGTGCTTTTATACAGGCCCACGAAGATGGAGGGGAGAGAGGAATTGGCTTTCCAACTGTCAACGGAGGGGGGACGCGGTCCGAGATGCAGCAGCAAGCAGATCGACGGGTGTCTGCAGGATGAATGCATGCGTACATGCTGACAAAAGGAAAGTAACCTACCTATTCCTACTGTTGTGAGTGAGTGGGCCAGTGTCGGGACTACCGCGATTGTAAAGGCTGTGCATTGTTTTGTCTGTCGTTCTGGAGAGCTGTGGAGTTCGGGACTGTGTCTGGATCAGCGAGGGGAGAGACAGAGAGAAGCACGCTGTCACCTACTAAAGGGGAGTAATATTTCTCACCTGTGATGAATGAGTGGGCCGCTGTCTAGCCTATAGCTGTCTGAGTGTTTGTCTTGTCACTTTTCCAGCCTGCGAGGAAGAGGATCGGTGCTTTGGAGGAGCGGACGGGAGAGTTGCATGCAGCGCGACTGAAGTGGGCGTGGAGTGCGAGATGTTCCAGTCAGCGCATGGCTAAGGGAAGTGATCATAATTTGTCGCTCAGTGAATGGGCTGGCAGATGACTGAGTGGACACTGAGTGTTTTTCCTTCGTTTAGCAGTGACTAGGAGAAGAAGACGTGACACAGCCGGAATAGGAAGACACAGCGGCTCAACTCTGGGAATCACAGAAAGTGGACGGAGTGCCCCGCCCCTTTTCTCAACTCCGGTTCGTGATTGGCCTAGAGGGACTGAGTGCTTTGTGGGATTTATGTGTTTTGGTCGGCGAGGGGAAATCGCCGACCAAGTTGTTTTTTTCTCTCTTTATGCGGGTTGCGCACGCGCCCATCTAGCTGGGCAGCTGTGTACTGAGCCTCTCTTATTGGGGTGACATGAGTGGCAAAACAGACAATACCCTTATGAATGGACTACCGTTGATTAAGAAACTTCCATAGTGAGTGTTGGGTGTGATTAGTAGTGTTCAGTGCTGTGTGAACATATTTGTATGAAGTGACTCAATGAACTGTGGGCTGCTGTGGCAACTTTATCTGCATGTCATTTTCTTATGGGATGTTAATGCTACTTATTTTTCTCATTGACATTATCTTTGTTATTCTGTGTGGTTATTCCTGTTATTCTGTGTGGTTATTCCTGTGTGGTTATTCCTGTTATCTGTGTGGTTATTTCCTGTTATTCGGCTGCCAAAATCGTGAGGTTGTATTGCCTGCCTCCTTAAACCTGGTGTCTGTGTGGCTATCTGGGTATCGGCCACTTCTGTGTGTGGGTTTAGCCGGGGCGGGATATATTGGTGATGGGCCTGGCCCGGCTGTGTATCACCTGCTTAGACACTACTGCATTACGGTGGGGGGTGTGGCTGCCAACCCGTTCAATAAAACCTGTAAAATATCACCTGCTTAGACACTACTGCATTACGCTGGGGGGTGTGGCTGCCAACCCGTTCAATAAAACCTGTAAAATTTAACCTTGTCTGGTGTGGTGTGTCACAGAGAGGACTGAATTTGAGTACTTGCTCGGGTAGCCCGCCGCGACACATACAGTGTGACAGTAGGCCATTTCTGTAAAACATAACATTTATTCCTGCAGGCTGCCTGTTTTGGCTGTCATGCTTAAATGGCTTCGCAAGAAGTAGGCCTACATAGACCATAACTTGTACTACTGTCATCTTCTCATAACTTGTACTACTGTCATCTTCTTTAAGAACTTTTCCCAATATTTCCCATAGCCTATATCGCTTTTCCTGAAGGGGTGTCTTTATTATTTTAACTCGCGAGAGCGCTACCATTTTTCAGCGGAATCCAATAGGCTACAGTAGGCTACTTGGAAAAGCATTCTCCACCCCTACATTTCTAACGTTACGCATCGTGGATTAGCCCTCTACTGCATACCGTGGCTTTGAGGCAACAAAATACATTTTTAATCCCCACACTGGCCCTTTAAAAGAATATGTCAGATTTTTTTCATGTAGTAACACTAGACACCTCTCTGTCCAATAAAATGATGATTTGAAGTGGGTGTGAGCTTTTGTTTGGGGGAGGAGCAGTCCTTTCAGGAAGTCAAGCCGCATGGGACACAAGGCACAAATTGGTAAGAATATTTTCACTTTTTATCATATTTAAAATGAATAACATAACACCAAAAAAATATGTGGATGTGCAGGAGTATCCAGAGAAGCTTATTTGATCAATTGGATGCCTATTTTGTGTTTATTTATATGTGAAAACTGTATTTTTTCCTGCGTTGCCTCAAGGCAACACTGTGCAGTTTTATTCAATTTATTCCGGCTATATAATGCATTGGTATGTATAAGTCTGGAGATGTTTATGTATGGTTAAATGACCATAATCAGTGTTTTTTTAATTAAAATTCCAATGTATTATATTATGCAATGTAAATATTAATATGATATTTATACAGGAGATGGATATTAATACATTTTATGGAAGAAAGGAGGATGTTGAGGTTAGGGCCATTCCCACTGACAGTGATGACAGTGAGCTTGAGAGTGACAGTGAGGACGACCAGGAGGAATTCGTCAATGAGTCAGGTTTAAGGGACACTTTTTAGCTCAGGGGTCAGTAAGGGGTCATTTGGAAGTGTGTTTGTGTGTGTGTGTGTGTGTGTGTGTGTGTGTGTGTGCGCGTGTATGTGAGTGTGCGCATGGGCGTGCGCGTGTGTGTGTGCGTGCGCGTGTGTGGGTGTCTGTGCATGCATATGGGTGAGTGCAGAATTGTGTGTTTCTAATATGTATGTACTTCCTTTTCTTTTGTTCAGAAGAAAATCAGCCTCAATACGAGTCTGAGACTGAGGAAGAGGAGGAAAGTGAAACAGAGGAGATGGATGAAGGGACTCAACGGAAACCAAATGGAATCAAATGGAAAAGGGCCGATGCAGGGTACCAGGGTGTAATGGTACACCAAAAGCTATGTGCCGGAAATGCAATGTCCATATGCTTTACTACCAATCGCAACTGCTTCCTGAAGTTCCACACAGAATAAACAAGTTAGATCTCTGAATCAGGTGCGTAAGATACTTGAAAGTTCAGGGGTCAATTGTATGTTCATATACTGTACGTATGTGTGTATAAAAGCAAATATAACTGTTTGTATCAATGTAAGTGGTTAAAATTATGTTTCCTTATTCCTCTGTTTAGGAAAGGGTGTATGACTGAAGTGCGAGCAGGCGAAGAGCGACCAGATGAAATGTCACCTCATAAATAGATTTATTATAGCTATTTTTAATGTTGGCCAGTTGTTCTCTAATAGTCAATATGTTTGTAATGTGTTATTTATTCACTGGATTGATTAAAAAATTAATAACATTGTGTAGTTTCCTTGTTTGACTAATATTACTTATTCTAGAAAACCTTGACATTTCTTTACCTTTAACGCACAGTGTTGCCTCAAAGCAACATACCAATATCTGATTAGGGGGGGTGGGGGGGGGGGTCACATTTTTATTGTTGATCTATAATCAGGGACCCCAAAGCTCTCCTAAAATAGGGTTTAAATTTTTTTTCTCCCAAAAACAAATAGAATAAAATAAATATTTAATGTAGCTAGCCTACACAATGGTGGACATTTGTCTTTGGCTCACCAGCGTTACAAGACAGATGGACAGACAACATCTCAGACACATATGCTAAAAATAATGCAAATAATAATAATAATAATAATAAACGCAAATAATATGCTATAATATGCAATATGCTTTGCTTCTCCAACACAACAAAAACTTCCAGTCGGAGAGCGATAGTCGATGCACATAATTTGTAGAGGCAAAAAGTGTAGCCTATTTGATCCCGAATGCCATCAGCAATGTTCCCTCTAATTTTTTTGAGCACTGAGAAAACATTTTGTTTTCAGAGCGCACATTTCAGCACTGTGAGCAATTCGCAACCACGCGACCTGCCGAAAAAGACCACGAGCCTGTGTTAGCCATAGGGAATTCAAAGAGATAGCAGCAAATGCATCAATATGTCTAAAAAGGTTGATATTTATTCAGTATCCTTTATAATGGTTGGACTTTTCGCTTTTGCCTCCGAGCAGAATTTGCAGATCACGCCACTCCTTTCGTAAATATGTCTGAAAGTTTTTTTTCTACCTGGACCATCTTTTGTGTCAATTTGGAGTACTTCATCTAGCCACTCATGTTTAAAAGTTAAGCAGACCTTTTTCTGGGGCATCTGCTCTTTTGCCATAGCCTACTGCATAACTGCTTGAGCAGGGCCTGCCTAATCTGAGTACCCAGAAGTTCGCATCATAGGGCCTGCCTGGGGTAGCCTAAAGGATACTTTGTATGTAAACATTCGCACGTACATCCGGCTTGGTTGTCAGACATGTCAGTATTTTAAATGTTTATTACTTAACCTACATCGCCTTTGATGCTCAGATTTTTAATCCCTGAAAAAAAAATCGTTTGTGCGGTCTGAAAAATGTGCGCGGTCTGAAAAATCTATTGCGCGGCCACTTCGACTGGCCTGCGCGGTCGCTCGCGCAGCTTAGAGGGAACATTGGCCATCAGCATTCTTAACCAAACTTAGTGACAACACACAAACCTGGCTGAGCTGTTTTTTTATGTAGCCTATATTTAAACTTATTTATTCATTTTATTTTTTTGTACTGTACTTGTTTTAATGACATCTTCAATATTGGCAAGCTGTCGGTTGGTGCGTAAAGTTTGCCTTGCGCGAAAGCAGTTCCTGCGCAACTTCATTCGTTTTCCCTGGCCACAAACCCACAAGGAGCATTAAAGTGTAGTTTTACCAACTGGCAGGTCAGCATCACTTATTTTAAGTTTTCCAAATTTGCACCGACAATAGGCTATCTTTGCTGGTGAGCTTTCAATTAAAAGAAAATTCCGGTATTTAGCACTTTGAGTCCTTTTTCTGGTTTGTTTTGGATGAACTAGAGTGGTGGACACCGAAATTTTGACGATTGGTCCTGTCTCGACTTTTCTGACTCGTTTTGAAACGCCTTTGACTAGTCAGAGTGGCTGCCTACAGGCATGCTCAAACATGTCCTAAAACAACCCTTAACGTTCGTTTTCAAAACTGTGCAAATCACCAAGTGGTTAGTGGTGTTCGTTGATGTTCCAAAACAAGTAGCGTAGCGAAATACAGTTTCTGTCGTGTTTTATTTGTAAAATCCCATTGATTTCTGTTGGAAGACTCATTGCATATTGATATTACTGCGCCACCGTCTATGCTTCAGGCTCAAATACTGAGCGGAAGTTTATACGCGGTTGTGAGGTGTCTGAAAAAATAGTTCCACAATAGCAAATAAGACGGCTGGAAATCATACATTGCGCCGATATATTTGATTTTAATAATCAACGAACACCACTGTTTGCAAACGGAGTGCATTACCACCACCATCTGCCGACATACATACATACATATTTTTTTTTCTTTTTGGAAATCATGGTCTCCTATGGGCTACAGAGGAGAAGGCCTATCCAACTTATCCAACTTGTTATGGTGCTCAGTTAAAAACCCAGCATCTATGACAGTGTGGAGGTGCTTTAGTGCAAGCAGTAAACTGATTCCTAATTCCTAATGTTTACACACTGAACACATGATGAATTCATAATGAACTACAGATTATGTCAATGTACTTTATATGAATATCTCACTTATTGTATTGGCAATTCAATGTTATTCAGACTTCATACATAAAGGCCTACTGTTTGGCAGCTGGAAGACAGTACTGTGTGCAATGAATAAATCTCCTCAGGCACCGTAGGGCAGGCTCTTTCCCCGATTTTGCAATGCAGAGGCCTGTGTGTGAACACACGATGAATTCATCATGAAATCACCTCTACTGACTGCTTGTGTACCTGGAAGTAAAGGCACATACTGCTACTCATTTGCATGCTTACTTAACTTTACTCATAAGCTCCATCAAAGCTGCTTAACTGATTTTTTTTTATCAGCATTCATGAAATAAATATTACAACTTCTTCTAGCTGAATATTATTATTTTCTCTAGACAATTATTCTTTTTGAGGAGCATCTTCATTTCACTTCCAGTGAAGACTCTCAACTGTATGTTTGGCATAATAGCAAACTTTTAAAAATGTTACACACTCAAGCTTTAATTATGATGGACATCGGATTTCTGTGGACACAATGTGTTGTATTAGCAGAAATGGATTTATGTCTATATAAAATAGACATGCATAGTATCACGGCATAGCAGTCTCGAAAGACAACAACAACAATAATAATAACAACTAGATGTACCGCATAGCGGTACACAATATGACCGCCGTTCAGTCCTGTACATCCGTTCCGCGAAAATAAATCACACTTCAATTTGTCTCCATATTTTACTCCATCTCCCACTCTTTTGTGTATGCTTGACTTATGTATGCTTGTATGCCTTGTATGCTTAAACTTTTGTGTATGCTTGTTTGGCATGCCTGAGTGTGTGTGTGCGGCTGCACAGAAAGTAGCCTACTGGTGCTGAAAAGGTGAATAGATTGTAGAATAGCCAAAGAAGATGTAGCATTGTTATAAAACCTTTAAAATCTCTAAACAATAACAAGTAGGGCAGTTCATCACAGTTCATCCATTGCAACTGGATTGATGAAAGGTCACTTACACCTGTAGGCTACATTGTATTTGGGAAAAGCAAAAGGTATCAGCATAATGTTATTTATTTATTTATTATTTATAAACAAAAACATCTCTGTCAGTTCCATGCCGTTTCCAACAGCTATCAAAAACAAAGGTCATTTTTGGATGGATGGATTTTTTATGAATGTTTCTTCTTCTACATAAGATTTTAGTCATCTTTAGTTCATGTAATACTTTATTGTCAATGCACAAATGAAGTAACAGTAGTCTGAAACGTTATTGTTAATGCACAAATTAAGTAACAGTAGTCTGAAACGAAATGCTGTTTTACATCTAACCAGTGGTGCAAATAACTGACATGTCCAAATGGGCCTTGATGAAATGCGTCGCTAGACTGTTCATACACATTTTAACGGGCCAAAGTTGAAGAGCTGTTGTCCGTTACTGTTCGTGCAAATATAGGCTGATTCATGTTCCCTTGCATTGTGTAACTGAGGTCCATGGCTAGTCTGGCTTTCACCAGACCAAGCTCAATCTTTTAAGAAATCAAAAAATAAATAGCGGGCAGATCAGGCTGGGTTCACCCAGTCCATAGGCACCCGATATTGTTTAATTTTCCGATTGAGATATCCACTCTCTGGCTATTCTAAATGCAAAAATGCATCAGGGAGTTATGACAAAACTGTAACTAACAAACTAGATCCTAATAGAAAGCTGTTAGCTTCCCTAAGCTACAGGTAGGCTTATAAGGTAGGCATTTACAACATAAATTGTCAATAGGCTATGCTGGCGACACAAATAAAATCTCCTTTGGAAACCAATGGCTTACGCCTTACAGTATCAAGCGGACTTAAACTGCCATATCGTGGCGAGAAGTTGTAATAAAATTCACGCAGCTCCATGAGTCAAGGAAAGCGCGAATGAAGTAGCCACTTCTAAATGGGACCCACTACACAGTAGCTTAAGGTGTGTTGCTAAAGCAGCCATAATGAAATGAAGGTGTAATTGTTTGGATACTTCACACACACGTGCTTTTTAATTTCACAGACTACAACTACCAAGCTGGAATCAAAGCACATCGATTCCCCTCTCACACCCTGCACGCACGCAAAACTGTATCAGACCGGTGTAATGTTGGTAAATCTTCCATTGCACAGAATGATTTTTGTAGCACGTGCAACAAATGACAGTCGAAAGATACAATTACAGTGCTGCTATCAATTTGCTTGGTATAACCGCATTTATAGTTTTCTACAAATGCAATCAATCAAATTGGCCTCCATCACTCAACCAACGCTAACGGTAACATTACCTAGGTCCTTATTGATATTATAAGATTAACGTACCTGCAGTAAAAACCAAGCATGTCCAATAAACATCCTCAGATTTATTTCGGCTTCAAGAACAAATGGGAATTACATTTCATGTGAACATTGTCCTATCCTTATTAGACGTTCTCTGCGGTCCTGTAGGAAGCGTCCGTTGTTTTTCCAACCCACTTTTAACTTCCAACAAAATTACGTCTCACTGCAACGATGCGCCATCTAGTGGACAAACGACTACTTATCGCCAATACTGGAAATGCAGCCATGATGATGATGATGAATATTTGGCTTTCTTTTAATCCTACTGAATTTGTAATTATGTATCGCCCGTTCTAATACCGATAGTATGTGGGTGCCTGTGTGTGTGTGCATGTGTATATGTGTGCACCGCCATCTACAGGCCAATGAGTGTACAGTCACTAAATGTACACATAACCTAATTTTTTTTAGACCCCCCCATGGATGAAATTCTACTAAACTTGCATACCCCCAGAGAATGCCAGGTCAATCATACACATAAAATTTGGTGCAGTTCTGAACATCTTAACTGAAGATAGGGGCGATTAAAGCAGAATAATATTGCATTTTCATTTTTACCGGGGGGGGGGTGCAAATCACAAATGAGTGATTATGGGCCAGGTTGATGTGGGCCCTTGAGACCAACATACCATAAAAGATTCTTCATCCTCAGTGCCACGGTTCAGGTAGTTATTTAGGAAAAACTGCTTTTTTTGCGGTTCGGGGGGCCCAGCACAGGGGGGGAGTGGCCCCCGGGGACGAAACGAAAATTTTCCGTAAAAGTCTAGTGGGGCTACATACCCACCAAATTTCATGTGCCCCGGTGGTTCGGTGTCCCGGGTATCATTGACCAAAAATTCAGGAAGTAGATGACGGGGAAAAAAAAGAAAAAAAAAAAAACTTTGACAATCCCTATATGACCGCTTCGCTAGCTTCGCTAGCAGCGGTCATAATAATTCAGTGGAAATGCATGGATTCCAGTTGCTGCTACTGGAAGAAACTGGAATCCATGCATTTCCACTGAATTATTTTTGGAATCTGATCCCTTATCATACCTGTTCATTCTTACTCGTTGCTCGACTTATCGTGACTAAATTCAAGATGGCTGCAAACGCTAAACTTCGTGAAGATACTGTCTGTATAAATCGTCTTGTAAGTAAACTACCAGTGCTTTTTCAAAGTTCTCAATGTCTCGTTTTAAATGTCAGGGCCCTCGGAAGTCTACCAATGAAGTGTGGAGATACATTGAGCCTCGTAAATGGGTGTAAAACAGTGATTTATTTGCATGGCTAGCCCGATGCCGAAGCACCAATATTGAAAAAGCTGTTGGTAGCATCGGCTAACTAGCGCCAGATTTTGGAGTGCAGGGGACAAGCCGAGATGGGCTATGAGACATACGTTCACACTCAGTATCATGTTTCAATACACTTTAGGTCAATATCACACCGGAATTCTCCTTTAAGTCCCATTGTACCGAATTTTGGATGCAGTTCCACCAGAGTTCCACTGGAGGCGATCGCCATGAGTCCAGAATGAATGGGAGTCAATGGAGCTAGACGGCTAAAATTGTCTCTTTCACCTGATTGTCGTTGACAAATCTTAGATTTGATTGTAGTTTGTATAACTTCAACATGGGTTATAGGTCAAAAGTTGAATGAACGAGTACTTATGTCCTTTTGATTTCTTACAGGTTGGGTCGTTGTTGCACATAACACGCTAGCATTGTGCTAATGAATGACGTCATTGACACATTTGAAAGGCTTTTAAGAGACTTTAAAAAATATAATACTCAACCAAGTTTATTTTCTTTGCCTCCCCTTTCGAATACAATACTCAAATTACTTGGAAAAAAATTATATCCCGAGAAAAGTGGATTTTGAGGGGTACAGCTCCATAGACCTCCATGCATTCTGCACTCGTGGACGAGCGCCCTCATGTGGAACCACAGAAGGAACTGCAACCAGTTCAGAAACCGGAAGTTTTCCGAGAGTGGCAGTTCTCCCCTTATTAGACATTCTCTGGGACCTATCTTTTAAAAAAATATGAACGGGAGTTAATGGAGAGATAACAATTATTTTTTGGTCCAGTTTGAATTGTGCCACGAATTTCACATATGATGTGTGTGAATTTAAAAGATAATTTTTCACGTCAAGAAAGTACTGTTTTTCGATAGACTTCAAAAGTTATGTTGGTTTTGTGCGAATCCGCTCAGTGGACTACATCTCTCGTCTCGAACGATGTACGTCACCAACGTAATTAACGATAAGATTAGCTATTATGCTAGTTAACGGTTGCATCTTGCTGCCTGCTATGTCACTTAACAGTATCTAATGTACAGTCTATGGACGAATACAACTTACTTGATGTGTTTAATCCTCTGACTCATGGTATTTTCATCGGCAAGGAAAGCCCAATTAAGACCTGTTGCTGGTATGCTTGTACAATCTAGTGTGGCTGTGAATAAGATAACGTCACTAGCGTGACTGATGGGTTTGTAGTCGTTGGATTTACGATCTTTCACAATGTTGTAATTCAATAGTTACGAAACAAACTGCAAATGTCTTTACATGAAAAATTGTCTTTAAAATTGACAAACATCATATGGGTAATTCAAGGCACAAGTCAACCGGGACCAGAAAATAATTTTTTTTTCGCCATAGACTGGCGTTCAAAATGTTTTGAAAGATAGGTCCCATGGAGGCAAATGGAAGTGGCGTCACTGGGACACTCTATGGAGCTAAAGGCCTAAATTTGTCTCTATCACCTGGTTGTCGGTGAGAAATGGAAGATTTGATTGTGGTTTCTGCAAGCTCAATATGGATTATAAGTCAAAAGTTGAATTAACGAGTAGTCACGTCCTTTCGATTTCTTACAGGTTGGGTCATTGTTGCCCACAACACACTAACTTTCTGCTAATGAATGACGTCATTGACACATTTGAAAGGCTTTTTAGAACAAATAAGTGACTCAAAAAATATAATACTCAGCTGTTTGTATTTTCTCTGCCCCTCTTTCGACTGCAACATTCAAATTTCTACACAAAAAATTATATCGCAAGAAAAGTGGATTATGAGGGGTACAGCTCCATAGACCTCCATTTATTCTGCACTTATTCGTGAGCGTCCTCACGTGGAACCAGAATGGGAACTGCAACCAGTTCAGAAACTGGAAGTTTCCCAAAAGAGTGGCGGTTCTCCCCTTATTAGACATTCTCTGGGGACGCCATCTTGGTGGGGGCAGCAATCACTGGAGGCCAATGGAGGAGCATGTGACTCTGACTGGAAATCAGACAGGTGTCTGTAATTTGCCTGCAAATGTTGCCCATAGACAATAAAAGTGCTGCCCCCACCAATATGGCGGCCGCATTTACGATGCCACCTAATAGAACTCGACAGTCAATGCGTTATCTAGCTTTCTAATATCTATGGCCCGGACGGCGAGCTTCTGTATGATGATTGGAGGAAGAGTCATAGAGGCTGGACTCTTTTTGATTGACAACATATGTTGCGATCTGACAGGAAGTGGTTCAAGTTCAAGGGATGCGATAGTGTTGGCAGGTGAAGTCGAGACGCAAGGCAAGTTGCAGCTCAAATTATCATAATTTGTGAGCAATACAGTTTCTATTTGTCTTTGTAAATAGCAGACTGTAAGTAAAACTGTAATGTGGAGTTACATAGCTTGTAACTTGCTTTTGTTTCAGTTGTGTATTTTGGCTAAATTAGGTAGTACGCTATATAACGGTGTATGCTACATTATGCTAATGTTTACTTGAATTTTAAAAGCCCACCAGGGGAGATTAAAAATAAAACAGCAAGGCAGATGAACGTACACAGAGAAATAACTCTAGAAGGCTAGCCTAAACTCCCCCCAAGCTGCCATGTCTGCCATGCCAACTCTATAGCCTACTGTTTGGTCTATTCTGGGTTTTGGGATCATTTTTGCCCTCAAAGAACAATATAGCACCTTAATAATATTAATTTAATAATTGACCATTTTTATCAGAGCCTCCCCTTTTCCAAAGATCAGCAACCGCCACTGTGCTATGACATATGGTCAGTAGCTTTTCATTATAGGTATTAATCTGTGTGTCTATGTTGCTATTGGATTTGGGAAAACAACTAAAGATGGGCAACTTTTTCACAGATCCAGTGAAGTTTAAGGTCACATGGGGCATCATCCCAGGTTTTTAATGAGTTATATCTGGCAGGCTGGAGAGCGACACAGTCCTCGTCCTCTCCCATTAAGCCATTATCTGGTTGGTTATTTATCCAGTACCTTGAAAACAAAATCATCAAGAACAGTAAATTGATCATATACAGTAAAACTGCAGGCAACCATCGGAACAGCTACCTTGAAACTGTTGCTCACAGCTTGCAAATAGTAATGGGGCCAACTTAAGTATGGATGTTTCAACTCACATTTAAATTGATATTCTTTGATGATGTATATATTTTTAATTAAAAAAAGTAAATCAAGTAAAGTAAATAAAAAAATATAAAAGTTCATAAAAAGTGATTGAGTCAGTTAATGTAATTGCACATTTTCATATCCTGAAGCTCTCACCCAGTAAGGACTGGAGTTCCATCCACCCATTGCCAAACTCCTTCTCTGTCATGGTCTGTTGCTCCCATCCATAAAATGTTTTCCATTTTTCTCCCAAAGTCAACTACAAAATTCTTTGGGGGGGAGAAAAATGCATCTAATGAATTAGGGGATTCCAGAACACACACACACGCACACACTCAAACACACACACACACGCTTGCCTGTTCCTCTCTGCTGTTTATGACCACTAGATCTGCGCCCCTCTCTTTGCAGTTATGCCTACTCTCCTTCCAGGTTCTGCGCTCAGAGGAGATGAAGTAGAAGCTGGAGCCTAAATATTTCCAGCCATGTGCACTGGCAGCTTCTGTTTAGTAAAAGTGCAGAGTAGAAAAGGCCATGTAAAAAACACACAATGTTCAATGCCTTTGACAATATAAAATGGCCTCAGTCTTTAATATAGAATATCAAAGAATTGGAATGAACAACAGCTAACAAAATGGCTGTTTCTCTGAAAACTGCAATAATAAATGTAATGAATTAATGAATAGCTTTACTCCCAAAACAACGGTCATAAAGGCCATACGGATATCATAGAGGTATAACCATATTTCCTGACTAGTGACTCAAAGTCAAAGTCAAAGTCAAAGTCAGCTTTATTGTCAATTTCTTCACATGTTCCAGACATACAAAGAGATCGAAATTACGTTTCTCACTATCCCACGGTGAAGACAAGACGTATTTTGCCAATTTAGGTCCACAGACAAACATAACATTCAAGTAAACAAAAAAGTAAGTAAATAAGTAAATAAGAGGGCACATATAATAATGAAAAAAATAAGAGCAGAAAAAATTTGGTTGAAATTGTGCATAGACAGTCAATAAAATACTAGTGCAAAGTCAGGCCAATAAAAGGCTTGGGTAGTTCTGTTTGACCTAAGTAAGAAAGAAAGTGGCATAGTGGTGCATGTTATGTAAGAGCAGCAGAAGTGTTGTGTTTTCAGGACAACAACACCAAGTTGTAAAGTGTACAAGTGTGCAAGTGTGCAAGTGGAGTAGTGCAGGCGGCCATTTTGGGTCCAATGTCCAGGATGTTATGTAGCTGAGGGTGGAGAGGGGGGAGAGAGTTCAGCATCCTTACAGCTTGGTGTATGAAGCTGTTGGTGAGTCTGGTAGTGCGGGAGCGCAGGCTTCTGTACCTCTTCCCAGAGGGCAGTAGATCAAACAGATTGTGAGCGGGGTGACTTGCATCACTCACAATTTTGGTCGCCTTGCGGGTGAGGTGGGTGGTGTAAATGTCCTTCAGGGAGGGGAGTGAAGCACCAATAATCCTTCCAGCTGTATTCACTATGCGCTGCAGGGCTTTCCTGTTGTATTCAGTGCAGCTTCCGCCCCACACAGCGATACAGCTGGAGAGGATGCTCTCAATGGTGCCTCGGTAGAATGTGGTCATGATGGCTGGTGGAGCACTTGCTCGCCTGAGTTTCCGCAGGAAGTACAGGCGGCGCTGAGCTCTCTTCGCCAGTGATGCAGTGTTGGTGGTCCAGGAGAGGTCTTCACTGATGTGCACCCCCAGGAATTTGGTGCTGCTCGCTCTCTCCACCACAGCACCGTCGATGGTCAGTGGCAGGTGTTGGGTGTGACCTCTCCGGAAGTCAACAACAATCTCTTTGGTCTTGCTGACGTTCAGCAGGAGGTTGTTGTCCCTGCACCACGTGGTCAGATGGTCGACCTCCAACCTGTATTGAGTCTCGTCGCCCTTAGTGATGAGACCCACCAGAGTTGTGTCGTCAGCAAATTTCACTATGTGATTGTTGCTGTAGGTTGCAGTGCAGTCATGCGTCAGCAGGGTGAAGAGCAGCGGACTGAGCACGCAGCCTTGGGGGGCCCCTGTGCTCAGTGTGATGCTGCTTGAGGTATTGTTGCCAACACGTACTACTTGGGGCCTCTGACAGAGGAAGTCCAGTAGCCAGTTGCAGAGGTAGGTACTGAGTCCCAGTTTGTCAAGTTTGCAGATGAGTTGTTGTGGTATTATGGTGTTGAATGCAGAACTGAAGTCTATAAACAGCAATCTCACATATGAGTCTCTTTTTTCCAGGTGGGTGAGGGCTGGGTGGAGGGCAGAGCAGATTGCATCCTCTGTAGACCGCTTGGCTCGGTATGCAAACTGGAAGGGGTCCAGGGTGGGGGGGAGAATGGCTTTGATATGTGACATGACAAGCCGCTCGAAGCACTTCATGATGATGGGTGTCAGTGCCACAGGGCGGTAGTCATTGAAGCAGGATGGAGCAGTTTTCTTCGGCACGGGTATGATGGTGGCAGCTTTGAAACATGATGGGACGATGGCTTGCTTCAGGGAAGTGTTAAAGATGTCTGTGAAGACATCCTTAAGCTCCCCTGCGCAGTCCTTCAGCGCACGACCTGGGATGTTGTCTGGACCTGTTGCCTTACGGGTGTTGATAGCAGCAAGTGTCCTCTTCACGCTGTCGGCAGAGAGGCACAGGGGCTGCTCATGTAGAGGGGGATGTGTCTTCTGTGGGCAGGTGCTGTTTTGTGCTTCAAAGCGAGCAAAGAAGCGGTTCAGGTTGTTGAGCAGAGGGATGTTGCTCTCACAGCTCTGTGGCGCGGGCTTGTAGTCCGTGAGGGCCTGAATGCCCTGCCATAGGCTTTGTGCGTTCCTGCTGTCTTTGAAGTGGGTGGTTATCTTGTGAGTGTATTCCTTTTTTGCTTCCTTGATGCCACGGGACAGGTTGGCTCTCGCTGTTCTCATGCCAGCTTCATCCCCAGCTCTGTAGGCTTTGTCTCTGGCCCTCAGCAGCTTGAGGACATCCCCTGTCAGCCATGGCTTCCAGTTAGCCCGAGTGATGATGTCTTTTGTGTGGGTCACATCATCGATGCACTTGGTGATGTAAGAGGTTACAGTGTCTGTATACTCCTCTATGTCTGTCCGGTTGTTGTAGGTGGCTGCCTGCTTAAACATTTCCCAGTCTGTTGTGTCAAAGCAGTCTTGAAGAGCATCGGAGGCTCCCAAGTTTACTCACCAAGTTTAGAGAGTCTTCTCTGAAGATTGTCTCTCTCTGTCATCAGGTTTGTGAAATTGGCCAGTAGCTGGTCTCTCTCTGTGGTTACGTAGTTGTAGCTGGCTTGCAGCTGCTCTGTTGCAGCCTTAAGCGGCTCACTGTCTTCATTCCAGCTGGCGTTGGTCCCAACACCGGTGTGAACTGTAAGAGATCAATGCTTAATACCACATGGTGTCTCTTGGCCGTCTAAATTGAGCATTACAATTTTTCTTCATCGTTTTGATGCTTGTGTCAACTCTGATATCACGTTCTCAAAACAGTTAACACCCGTGTCTGAACAAAAGCATTCTGGCCAAAATGACACATTTTGCTTGCAAAAGGCTGTTGCTCTCTAAAAACACTTAAAACATGCAGCAAAAGCAAATATTGCCTTCAAACAACACATCCTGTCGTCAAATCACTATGTGATTTCAATCAATCATTACACATTGGACAACAAAATGCAAAATCTAGTTCTCAAAATGAGCATTTTTTTCTATGTCTGTTCCATTTCTTTCTCATTTTTGTGGTATCTGAAAAGACAAAATGTACTGAATAAAAAATAATTGTATTCATTCCTCCCAAGAAATAACTGTCATTGACATAAGACTTACAGTAAGCACCTAGACAAGACAAATTACATTGAACTATAACTTGTCATTTCCTTAAGCAGGTCAAAGCAATCGAAAAAAAAAAAAAAACTGTAAAGGATTTTAGAGTCTAGTTGGGAAAGAACAACACTGTCTTCCACATGGCATCAGTATTGCCCCCATTGGCTAAAACAAAAGCACTCACAGTAAAGGCGTAGTGAGACATTAAGTGCTGCTTGCAGAATAGACAGTACTCCAAAACATACACCAGCCAGCCTGTAAACACCATATCCTGTTCAGGAGAAAGAAATCACCTTTCAATCAAGAAATCACCGATCAACTTTTGAATAGAGAGCAGAGTATAATGCTAACACTAAATGCTAAACACTTCCTACAAAGCTTCAGTGCAATAGAGTTATGCAATTCAGTCAAGTGATTCTGTTAAATAAATTTAATTAAATAAATGTTAATAATTTTAAAAGTTAAATACATTTTTATATAATGTATCCTGGTTATTAGAACAATCATTATGACCGCCGCTAGCGAAGCGGTCATATAGGGATTGTCAAAGTTTTTTTTTTTTTTTCCGTCATCTACTTCCTGAATTTTTGGTCAACGATACCCTGGACACCGGGCACATGAAATTTCGTTTCGTCCCCAGGGGCCACTCCCCCCCCCCCCCCATGCTGGGCCCCCCAAACCGCAAAAAAAGCAGTTTTTCCTAAATAACTACCTGAACCGTGGCACTGAGGATGAAGAATCTTTTATGGTATGTTGGTCTCAAGGGCCCACATCAATCTGGCCCATAATCACTCATTTGTGATTTGCCCCCCCCCCCCCCCGTAAAAAATGAAAATGCAATATTATTCTGCTTTAATCGCCCCTATCTTAAGATGTTCAGAACTGCACCAAATTTTATGTGTATGATTGACCTGGCATTCTCTGGGGGTATGCCAAGTTTCGTAGAATTTCATCCATGGGGGGGGGTCTAAAAAAAAATAGATTATGTGTACATTTAGTGACTGTACACTCATTGGCCTGTAGATGGCGGTGCACACATACACATGCACACAGGCACCCACATACTATCGGTATTAGAACGGCCGATACATAATTACAAATTCAGTAGGATTAAAAGAAAGCCAAAATAAATATTCATCATCATCATCATGGCTGCATTTCCAGTATTGGCGACAAGTAGTCGTTTGTCCACTAGATGGCGCGTCGTTGCAGTGAGACGTAATTGTTGGAAGTTAAAAGTGGGTTGGAAAAACAATGGACGCTTCATACAAGGAGTGTAGTTTACCGCAGAGAACGTCTAATAAGGATAGGTTGATGTTCACATGAAATGTAATTTCCATTTCTTCTTGAAGCCGAAATAAATCTGAGGATGTTTATCGGACATGCTTGGTTTTTACTGCAGGTACGTTAATCTTATAATATCAATAAGGACCTAGGTAATGTTACCATAGCGTTGGTTGAGTGATGAGGCCAATTTGATTGATTGCATTTGTAGAAAACTATAAATGCGGTTATACCAAGCAAATTGATAGCAGCACTGTAATTGTATCTTTCGACTGTCATTTGTTGCACGTGCTACAAAAATCATTCTGTGCAATGGAAGAATTACCAACGTTACACCGGTCTGATACAGTTTTGTCTATACATGCGTGAGACTGAGACGCCTGTTTATTTTGTTCTAAGTGCGTGCAGGGTGTGAGAGGGGAATCGATGTGCTTTGATTCCAGCTTGGTAGTTGTAGTCTGTGAAATTAAAAAGCACGTGTGTGTGAAGTATTCAATGACACCTTCATTTCATTATGGCTGCTTTAGCAACACACCTTAATCTACTGTGTAGTGGGTCCCATTTAGAAGTGGCTACTAGTGGTGTGCGATACTGTAAAATCTGGTTTCGATCCGATACCAATTAAATATAGGGCCAGTATTGCCGATACCGATACCAATACTGATATTTGTGACTAAAAGCAGTTTATATACTTTTATATAGGGGAGAACAGTGTGTCATGATTTATGACATGAATAAAACATCAATATACTAAATTTGAATACAATTCTATGACTAATGATTTTATGATTTCCACTGTTAATAGTTTACAAACATTTCAGCAACATAACATTGCAAAGAGGGCATGCAAAATGTGAAAGGAATGGTGTTTGCATGACTGTAGGCTAGCCCTGGGTGAAACAGGAACATTTTGAACAAATTAAGAGATATTGAAAGTGAACTAAAATTAAAGTATCGATCCCATCACGCTGGTATCGATCCGATATCAATATCAATGTTGGTATCGATACTATCGATATTTGGATCGATATGCCCACTAGTGGCTACTTCATTCGCGCTTTCCTTGACTCATGGAGCTGCGTGAATTTTTTTACAACTTTTCGCCACGATATGGCAGTTTAAGTCCGCTTGATACTGTAAGGCGTAAGCCATTGGTTTCCAAAGGAGATTTTATTTGTGTCGCCAGCATAAATTGTCAATAGGCTATGTTGTAAATAGGCCTACCTTATAAGCCTACCTGTAGCTTAGGGAAGCTAACAGCTTTCTATTAGGATCTAGTTTGTTAGTTACAGTTTTGTCATAACTCCCTGATGCATTTAGAATAGACAGAGCGTGGATATCTCAATCGGAAAATTAAACAATATCGGTGCCTATGGACTAGGCTGGGTGAACCCAGCCTGATCTGCCCGCTATTTATTTTTTGATTTCTTAAAAGATTGAGCTTGGTCTGGTGAAAGCCAGACTAGCCATGGACCTCAGTTACACAATGCAAGGGAACATGAATCAGCCTATATTTGCACGAACAATAACGGACAACAGCTCTTCAACTTTGGCCCGTTAAAATCTGTATGAACAGTCTAGCGACGCATTTCATCAAGGCCCATTTGGACATGTCAGTTATTTGCACCTAGCCTGGAAACCAGACTCTCTGACTTCGCAGTAGGGAAAATAAATCGACCGGAAGTACGTAGACAGGCCAATGCCAGGCTAATTTGCACCACTGGTTAGATGTAAAACAGCATTTCGTTTCAGACTACTGTTACTTAATTTGTGCATTGACAATAAAGTATTACATGAACTAAAGATGACTAAAATCTTATGTAGAAGAAGAAACATTCACAAAAAATCCATCCATCCAAAAATGACCTTTGTTTTTGATAGCTGTTGAAAACGGCATGGAACTGTGGGGTATTCCAGAAAGGAGGTTTAACAAACACTGAGATAAAACTTAACCTCTGGGTTGTCTGAACCAGTGGCGACTAAACTCGAGCTGTCGGTTCCAAAACACCGGTTACCAGTTAGTTCAATCAACCCTGTGTTAGATAACCTCGAGTTGTGCGCGTTCACGGCGAACTTATAAAGGCATCATCTATTGAGAGTCGAAACCATGAGTGAAACCGGCGAAACGAAGAGCACCGTATTTTTCAGAGGTGGAGTAGCAAGTTCTCCTCGAGGCTTACGAGGAGGAGAGAACTGTGATGACAAAAAAAGAGCAATACTTGAGCATCTGCCAAGGAACGAGACCTTATCTCAGTGTCAGAGAATAGCCTAACTGACCGTGTAAATGCGTACGTTTAGGATAGCCTATGTCAAAAGCACAATCAAATAATTTAGTGGACATTACGTATTGTATTGACTGCTTTGAATGATGACAACTAGTCTACCTTGTCACAGATTGAGTGGGCCATAGACTCCTTGAGATTCACAAATGTAATTTTCTATTTTAACGCGGGTTCTGCAGCTGTGGGCCAAGTTAAACCTTTGCGCTCCAGCATCGGAAGGGTGATGAATGTCGGAAGGCATGGGTAGCCTATCCTCTATCCCCCAGTAGCATACCCATCAAGTTGTCCTGTAATTGCACATATAACATTAAGTTACAGCCTACACATTAATAAGTCTGTAGTGGATCTGATAATATTCTAGTAAGGTGAAGGCCTGCCCTAACGCACTCTGTTGAAATGTGTCGCTCAAATTAGCCTCCCGGATAGGCTACATCATTCCTGGCATCGTGTAGGTCTACTGAGCCCTGCCATTTCGCCTCCACGTTTGTGATAAGATGTGAAGCATAATCACATATAAAAAGAGAAGTGGCCTATGACCTATCCATTCGACCATAAGGACATTCTGAAAAAGCCAAAGCCCGTTAATTGAAGCTCACCAGCTAAGACAGACAAGTGATGCTGACCTGCCAGTTGGGTACTAATGATCCTCGTGGGTTTGTGTCCATGAAAACGAATGAACTGCTTTAGCGCAAGGCAAACTTTACGCACCGACCGACATTACAAAAACTCCCAGTCGGAGAGCGCGTGTGTAGCCTATTAAAAACTATTTTATCCAAAATGCCATCAGCATTCTTAACCAAACTTAGCGACAACACGCATAGCCCTACCTGCATGACAGCTGTTATGCAGTCTTTATTTAAACATATTTATTAATTTTCTATATGTTTTCCCTTTTTTGTAGGCTACTGTACTTGTTTTAATTATATCTTCAATGTGTCTGAGATGTTGTTTGTCCATCTATCTGGTGGGCCAAAGACAAATGTCCACTATGGTGTAGGCTAGCTAGCACCATGTGTAATGTAGGGATGGAGAATGCTTTTCAAGCCTACAGCCTATATTTAGGATTCAGCTGAAAAACTCTATGTGACTCACTCTCTCATGTGATGTCGTGGTCTTATCGCCCTCTCACGGTGAATTGCACGGATGAATATTACATGATTTTGTGCTTCTTTGTCAATCGGACCTTCATCAAAATGAATTGTGTGACAAAAGTGTAAAAATAGCGGCCTGATTGAACATGCACTAAAATAACCGAACATAATTGAACATAAACTGAACAAAACCTACCCCCTACCAGGTTAAGTTAGTTACTTACATAGCCTGATCATTTTTGAGCTTTCTGGAACTGAAATCCCAGGTTTACCGTTTACTCTGGGTTTACATACCCAGTTCAGTTCAGAGCCTATGTTACCATAGTTACTTACATAGCCTGATCATTTTTGAGCTTTCTGGAACTGAAATCCCAGGTTTACCGCTAACTCTGGGTTAACATACCCAGCTAAGCCAGTAAACCTGCTTTCTGGAATACCCCTCTGACAGAGATGTTTTTGTTTATAAATAAATAAATAAATAAATAAATAAATAAATAACATTATGCTGATACCTTTTGCTTTTCCCAAATACAATGTAGCCTACAGGTGTAAGTGACCTTTCATCAATCCAGTTGCAATGGATGAACTGTGATGAACTGCCCTACTTGTGATTGTTTAGAGATTTTAAAGGTTTTATAACAGAGGGGTATTCCAGAAAGGAGGTTTAACAAACACTGAGATAAAACTTAACCTCTGGGTTGTCTGAACCTGTGGCGACTAAACCCGAGCTGTCGGTTCCAAAACACCGGTTACCAGTTAGTTCAATCAACCCTGTGTTAGATAACCTAGAGTTGTGCGCGTTCACGGCGAACTTATAAAGGCATCATCTATTGAGAGTCGAAACAATGAGTGAAACCGGCGAAACGAAGAGCACCGTATTTTTCAGAGGCGGAGTAGTCTTACGAGGAGAGAACTGTAACAAAAAAAGAGCAATACTTAAGCGCCTGCGTCCGAGACCTTGCTTGGCAGAGAACAGCCTAACTGACCGTGTAAATGCGTACGTTTAGGATAGCCTATTTAATGTCAAAAGCACAATTAAATAATTCACTGGACATCACGTATTGTATTGACAGCTTTGAATGATGTTTTTTTAAACTAGCCTACCTTGTCACAGATTGAGTGGGCCATAGAATTCTTTGAGAATCCCAAATGTAATTTTCTATTTTAACACGGGTTCTGCAGCTGTGGGCCAAGTAACTAAACTTTTGCGCTCCATCATCGGAAGGGTGAATGTCGGAAGGCATGGGTAGCCTATTGGACACATTTCAGTGCACATTTGGAAAATTTAATAAGTGATACTGACAGGGCTGCCAACTTTTCAAAAAACCTTGGAGTGAGATTTGGTGGGGCCAACCAAAATTTTGCTGCGGAAATTTTTGTTTGGCTCATTCAGCATTATACCGTACAGTAAAAAAAAAACGTACATCAGTGGTTCTCAGGTGTAGGGACCAGGCATGGACGGATTATGAACTTTCGGGCCCCTGGGGCCACATGTATTAAGGGCTCCCCACTAATTGTCGCACATGTGGAAGGGGGGTTTGGGGGTCCTCCCCCAGAATTTTCTTCATTTGTTTGATGTGATTTCCTGTATTCTGGTGCATTTTGGTAGCTTAGAAATCTAGACACACCCTAGCGGCAGCAAATTACATTTGCTTCCAGGGCTAGTCTAGCAACTCTCCATTGGCTTGTGAGCTCGAAAAATTAAACTTCTATCAGGCCAATCAAATCGTCTATAGAGTCGTTAGGGGGGCATAACATAATGATTGATGGCAGAGTTGCAACGGTTTGGCTTAAATTCCCTGCTACTTGAAAACAAAGAAGATGGATATTGCTGTTGGCCAACAGTGTGACACGAGTTACGCTTGTTTTGAGATGGCAAAAGTTTGAACTAGCCAACTAGCTCCGCTGGTGGGAAAACGCATGGGACTCAGCGCTGTCCTATTGCGTGCAGAGGGAATTTGAAAGACAACCGATTATCCCACCCCTCGGACTGAGCACTGCGAACGGTGAGTGCCCAGACCCTACATTTTAATGTGGGTCTGGCTCGTCATGCTAGCATTTTGGGGATGGCCAATACTAAATTCAATCAGATTCATAGCCTACATCCTGATGTGTTGATATTGAGGCAATGATTCCATGCAAAGGCTTGGGCTTCAGGGCACCCTGACACCTTGGGCCCCTGGGTCTGGGCCCAGAATGCCCGTGCAGTAATCCATCCCTGGGACCAGGGTCCCAGAGTTAAATGAACATTGGTATCAAAAGGATCTAGCCTACTACTAGGACCATGGGCGTCGGAGGCATTGTGAAAGTGGGTGGGACATTTCAGAGGGGGGGTATGGGGGTCCTCCCCCAGAAAACATTTTTTGGACTAGATGCAATTTCCTGAATTCTGGTACATTTTAACAGGTTATTTAGATACTTCTATATAACAAAATAAAGCCAGCCTACGAAATTAATAAAAAGTAAATCATGCATAATTTAAAAATAACTCAATAGGCTACTTGGCTACGCAATAAGGTTTCCATTACAGCACCGCAGACGTTCAATGAACGCATGAAAGCGGATGGTTTGTTTGAAATCCCGACACTCTTTCAACTACATGGAACGTAATAGTGATCATCAAATACCTCCCCAGATTTCAGTGCCCATCAGTCCGAACATTTAACAATATAATCAAACAGTCCAAAAGTAAATTAAATATCAAACTAAACCGAAAATGTCATGCTTTTGAAGGCCTATCAGTATGCCGCTCCAAGAAACGCATGTCTCAAAATAAAACTCGCATAAGAAATAAAGGGCTGTCTCGAATACAATCCTGCCCCTAAAGGCCTGTACTTTGTCTTAAGACCCCGGCCATAATTTGAGGATTTACAGTATCTAAGTAGACAAACTGGCTTCAGATATCCAACAGAGTGAATAGAGATTGTGCAGTCTTAGCTGTGGTTAGTGACGTGATGCTGTTAATGGGGAGTTTTACATAGCCTAGCGTAAACCTATAGGTTATTATTTGGCGTACCTATAAGGCTTTTTACCTTATCAAAAGTGAGGGGATGACTGATCTCTTCAACACTGCGGGGGATTTGGCGCTTGTCACTGTGTGTGTGACAGAAGCGGAATGGGAGAATGCGTGTAACAAAAAAAAAAAGTTTATGAGTGATTTACGCGCAAATGGGAGAATCCAATGAAAATGACAATGAAGCACTAAACAGATGCTGAAAACAGCACTGGTATTTCGCACGGCAAAAGTGTTTGTGTGTGTGTGTGTGTGTGTGGGGTGGGGGTGGGGGGTCCAAACTAACAATTTTAAAAAGTGGGTGGGTGTTTTGTAAGAATTTAAGAAATGTTTGTATATTTTAACTTTTAAATGCATCAATCAGGTGCACTTTCAAAATAAATTCAGAGGTCAAACTTGCTTATTTTTATGGAAATATTTGTGCTGTAGCCTAAGCTATTTTGCACTTCAGAATTATAACCATGCACACACAGGTGGAATAGTTATGGTGATATTGCAATAAGTTCACAACCACAAAAACATATGCTACATTTCACAGTTCAGAAATGTTCAAAAATGTGTGTACATTTCAGCACTCAATGAAATTATGCAGAAGTGGTCACCTGTGTTATTCAGCTGGTTTATTTAAGATAATATATTGGTCATTGTAATGGCCATAGCCTATAGCCTACATGCTATTCCTTTTTCAGGATGTACCCATATCTGCATGATGTGAATGTTTGCATATGGCTTATGTCAGGCTTTATATCAATATTTGTGTCTCGTTATTTGATTTTCTTCATATTTTTGCATTAATGTCACTAGGAAGCATGCCAATATAAATATATTCATTTATCTGTAATGGGATTGGCTGGAACCTGACAATATAAGAACCATGATGGTGGGATAATCTATGGCTGAGCAATTTACAAAAATGTATGTAGGCCTACTGACAAATAGTTTACATTAGAATACATTATAATTTCGCCCCAGTGAGGCTATGTAGAAATGTGTTGCAATTTCAAAACCGGATTACTCAGGAACCACTTATTGCACAGAGGCATGCTTTATATCCTCGTATTCGGTACGGTTTGCTGTTTATTGTGATATTGGGTTTGCCACGTGTTGTGTGAAGGGTTAGTGAAATA
Organism: Alosa sapidissima; assembly: GCF_018492685.1. Taxonomy (NCBI): domain Eukaryota; kingdom Metazoa; phylum Chordata; class Actinopteri; order Clupeiformes; family Clupeidae; genus Alosa; species Alosa sapidissima. The sequence continues at coordinate 42,304,066 of NC_055957.1, forward strand.
TTAAACCGAGAGTAATGGGTGTGCACTGTGTGCAAAATCCAAATATGATTAGCCTAAATTGCACGTCGGTTCAATGTTAATTTTCTCGCGAACCATTTATCACAGCAACTTGGCGCTAATATCATTGGAAAGCTTAGATTCTGCACGTTCACCTGATGTGTGATATCATATGTATAGGTTTAGTTTAGTTGAACCTCATCTGCCAGGTATTTGACCTACCAGGTTGACACTTCAGCGTGAAAAATACTCAATAATACTCAAAGCATACCTGAAGCCGGGGAAATGCGGGGGGAATGCGCCTGGGACGGCTTCTGAAGTTGCATCGCAAATGAGAGAAAATTTAGAAAATTCCACAGACAGGGGGTGCTCTTGAACCCTCTCACCGTCTCTGAAAGCATAACCGTGGCTCAACAGGTAGATCTATAGATAGGCTAAACTCATTTTTCAGGCATCTGACCGACCGGGTTGACACTTCAGCGTGAGAAATCGGGGGTGTGGCGTGTGAGTGTGTGAAACTAATCAAATGCGTGTGTCTCACGGCCAATGCGTGAGAGTTGGCACCTATGTACTGACCTGCCAGTTGGTGAAACTACACATTAATGATCCTCGTGGGTTTGTGTCCAGGAAAACGAATGAAGTTGCGCAGGGACTGCTTTAGCGCAAGGCAAACTTTATGCACCGACCGACAGCTTGCCGATATGCTCTGCGTCTCCAACACTACAGAAACTCCCAGTCGGAGAGCGTGTGTAGCCTATTAAAAAAATATTTTATCCCAAATGCCATCAGCATTTTTAACCAAACTTAGTGACAACATGCATACCCGGCTGAGCTGTACAGCTATATTTAAACTTCTATAGGCTATGCCTACATTCAATATTTATTTTATTCTATTCTAATCCACCATGCTGCTTTTCAAGTAGCCTATATTTAGGATTCAGCTGAAAAACTCAAGCGCTCTTGAAAAACTCGTTTGGAAAAGAATGGATAGGCTATCATGTGATGTCGTGGTCTTATCGCCCTCTCACGGTGAATTGCACGGATGAATATTACATGATTTTGTGCTTCTTTGTCAATCGGACCTTCGTCAAAATGAAACGCCATTGTGTGACAAGTGTAAAAATAGCGGCCTGATTGAACATGCACTGAAATAACCGAACATAATTGAACATAAACTGAACAAAACCTACCCCCTACCAGGTTAAGTTCAGAGCCTATGTTACCATAGTTACTTACATAGCCTGATCATTTTTGAGCTTTCTGGAACTGAAATCCCAGGTTTACCGTTTACTCTGGGTTTACATACCCAGTTCAGTTCAGAGCCTATGTTACCATAGTTACTTACATAGCCTGATCATATTTGAGCGTTCTGGAACTGAAATCCCAGGTTTACCGCTAACTCTGTTTTAACATACCCAGTTAAGCCAGTAAACCTGCTTTCTGGAATACCCCTCAATGCTACATCTTCTTTGGCTATTCTACAATCTATTCACCTTTTCAGCACCAGTAGGCTACTTTCTGTGCAGCCGCACACACACACTCATGCCAAACAAGCATACACAAAAGTTTCAAGAGTGGGGGATGGAGTAAAATATGGAGACAAATTGAAGTGTGATTTATTTTTCGCGGAACGGATATACAGGCGGTCATATTTTGTACCGCTATGCGGTACATCTAGTTTATTTAATTGTTTCAGATTTTCTTGGCATACGTTGGCTTTTGTGCTGCTAGTAGCAGTAAGATTTTAAAAGTGTGTGAATGCTCTTACCTTTTCCAGGGCGTTGTCTTAGGTCTCTCCGTGAGGCCGTCTCCTCGATGTTTAAACCCCCTCTCCTACTGGTATCCCTATGAGGTTTTGCCTTGTTCGGCATGTCTTAGTACATTTGTTACACTGGGTTTTTCTTAACCTTAACCTTGCTGTAAAATATGTTTTGGTTTAAACACATATGCCGAACCAACAGATAAACACAACAGGAAGTCCTTTGCTTTCAGACACAATAGGGGTATAAAATTAGCTCACTTGAAGTCATGTGGGTTTTTGTGTGCATGCACATAATTTGACAGACTGACCACAACATCCCATGTGAAACATCTATGTACCTTGGCCAATAGCAACAGTAGTTTAAACATTCCTCTTTAGTGCATTTACAAAAACAAATGATCTATTGATGGACATGACATTTTTTAGTTCAGTGAACCAGCATGCAATGGTGTAGGAAGCTGATTTTACTGCATGTGATCTTTCGTCATGGTGCTTGTTACTGTAATACTACAATACTAGACTGCACGCATGGTTATAACATTACAGTTTTTTCTGATTGCTTAAGCACATTTTTTGTAACTATGGCTTTTTTTGCAAAACTCTACACACAAATGGCAAAACCTCTCACCCAATCAGCAAAACATTGTAGTTCTCTTGAAAAAGCTAACACACCTTGCTTAACTCTTCACACCTTCGTAAAAATGGTGTTTTCGTATCAAACAGTAAACACAAGCCATCACAATAATAAGCACACAATGTGCCAACTACACACTAATGGTATAAATAAAAAACACATCTGGCTTTTGCTTTCTCTGTGCACAAGGTAGGCTATGTCAGTTTGAGGTAATACTTTTGTCATAGTTCTGTAAACATACAGGGATCCAAACATCAAGTATTACAGTGTTTATTTAGACACATCAAAACAAACACAAGTGTTTTTTTCCAAGTCAAAACACAAAATACTGTAGTAATTTCAAAGTCAAAGTCAAAGTCAAAGTCAAAGTCAGCTTTATTGTCAATTTCTTCACATGTTCCAGACATACAAAGAGATCGAAATTACGTTTCTCACTATCCCACGGTGAAGACAAGACATATTTTACCAATTTAAGTCCACAGACAAACATAACATTCAAGTAAACAAAAAAGTAAGTAAATAAGAGGGCACATATAATAATGAAAAAAATAAGAGCAGCAAAATTTGGTTGAAAATTGTGCATAGACAGTCAATAAAATACTAGTGCAAAGTCAGGCCAATAAAAGGCTTGTGTAGTTCTGTTTGACCTAAGTAAGAAAGAAAGTGACATAGTGGTGCAAGTTATGTAAGAGCAGCAGATGTGTTGTGTTTTCAGGACAACAACAACAAGTTGTAAAGTGTACAAGTGTGCAAGTGTGCAAGTGGAGTAGTGCACGCGGCCATTGTGGGTCCAATGTCCAGGATGTTATGTAGCTGAGGGTGGAGGGGGGAGAGGAGGGAGAGAGTTCAGCATCCTTACAGCTTGGTGTATGAAGCTGTTGGTGAGTCTGGTAGTGCGGGAGCGCAGGCTTCTGTACCTCTTCCCAGAGGGCAGTAGATCGAACAGATTGTGAGCGGGGTGACTTGCATCACTCACAATTTTGGTCGCCTTGCGGGTGAGGTGGGTGGTGTAAATGTCCTTCAGGGAGGGGAGTGAAGCACCAATAATCCTTCCAGCTGTGTTCACTATGCGCTGCAGGGCTTTCCTGTTGTATTCAGTGCAGCTTCCGCCCCACACAGCGATACAGCTGGAGAGGATGCTCTCAATGGTGCCTCGGTAGAATGTGGTCATGATGGCTGGTGGAGCACTTGCTCGCCTGAGTTTCCGCAGGAAGTACAGGCGGCGCTGAGCTCTCTTCGCCAGTGATGCAGTGTTGGTGGTCCAGGAGAGGTCTTCGCTGATGTGCACCCCCAGGAATTTGGTGCTGCTCGCTCTCTCCACCACAGCACCGTCGATGGTCAGTGGCAGGTGTTGGGTGTGACCTCTCCGGAAGTCAACAACAATCTCTTTGGTCTTGCTGACGTTCAGCAGGAGGTTGTTGTCCCTGCACCACGTGGTCAGATGGTCGACCTCCAACCTGTATTGGGTCTCGTCGCCCTTGGTGATGAGACCCACCAGAGTTGTGTCGTCAGCAAATTTCACTATGTGATTGTTGCTGTAGGTTGCAGTGCAGTCATGCGTCAGCAGGGTGAAGAGCAGCGGACTGAGCACGCAGCCTTGGGGGGCCCCTGTGCTCAGTGTGATGCTGCTTGAGGTATTGTTGCCAACACGTACTACTTGAGGCCTCTGACAGAGGAAGTCCAGTAGCCAGTTGCAGAGGTAGGTGCTGAGTCCCAGTTTGTCAAGTTTGCTGATGAGTTGTTGTGGTATTATGGTGTTGAATGCAGAACTGAAGTCTATAAACAGCAATCTCACATATGAGTCTCTTTTTTCCAGGTGGGTGAGGGCTGGGTGGAGGGCAGAGCAGATTGCATCCTCTGTAGACCGCTTGGCTCGGTATGCAAACTGGAAGGGGTCCAGGGTGGGGGGGAGAATGGATTTGATATGTGACATGACAAGCCGCTCAAAGCACTTCATGATGATGGGTGTCAGTGCCACAGGGCGGTAGTCATTGAAGCAGGATGGAGCAGTTTTCTTCGGCACAGGTATGATGGTGGCAGCTTTGAAACATGATGGGACGATGGCTTGCTTCAGGGAAGTGTTAAAGATGTCTGTGAAGACATCCTTAAGCTCCCCTGCGCAGTCCTTCAGCGCACGACCTGGAATGTTGTCTGGACCTGTTGCCTTACGGGTGTTGATAGCAGCAAGTGTCCTCTTCACGCTGTCGGCAGAGAGGCACAGGGGCTGCTCATGTAGAGGGGGATGGGTCTTCTGTGGGCAGGTGCTGTTTTGTGCTTCAAAGCGAGCAAAGAAGCGGTTCAGGTTGTTGAGCAGAGGGATGTTGCTCTCACAGCTCTGTGGCGCGGGCTTGTAGTCCGTGAGGGCCTGAATGCCCTGCCATAGGCTTTGTGCGTTCCTGCTGTCTTTGAAGTGGGTGGTTATCTTGTGAGTGTATTCCTTTTTTGCTTCCTTGATGCCATGGGACAGGTTGGCTCTCGCTGTTCTCATGCCAGCTTCATCCCCAGCTCTGTAGGCTTTGTCTCTGGCCCTCAGCAGCCTGAGGACATCCCCTGTCAGCCATGGCTTCCAGTTAGCCCGAGTGATGATGTCTTTTGTGTGGGTCACATCATCAATGCACTTGGTGATGTAAGAGGTTACAGTGTCTGTATACTCCTCTATGTCTGTCCGGTTGTTGTAAGTGGCTGCCTGCTTAAACATTTCCCAGTCTGTTGTGTCAAAGCAGTCTTGAAGAGCATCGGAGGCTCCCTCAGGCCACACTTTTACCTGCTTACAAACCGGTTTGTTTGCTTTTACCCTTTGTCTGTATGCGGGCATTAGCATAACAGTTATGTGGTCTGAAAGTCCAATGTGGGGGAGGGGGGTAGCTTTATATGCTCCTTTGTGTGTAGTGTAGACCAGGTCCAGGATGTTATCTCCCCTTGTTGGAAAATCAACATGCTGGTGTAGCTTTGGAAGTACAGTTTTAAGATCAGCATGGTTAAAATCTCCAGTGAAGATGGTGAAACCGTCTGGGTGTGCCGTCTGTTGTTCACTGACAGCCTGGTACAGTTCACTGAGAGCCGCGTTCTTATCGCTGTTGTTGTTGGTAGGCGGGATGTATACTGCGACTAATGTAATTAGACTGTGTAATTTCCCTTGGCAGGTAAAAAGGACGGCACTTTATGATCATAAACTCTGCCAGTGGTGAGCAGTGTTTGCATACACTACAGTGTCCCGGCACCATTTCACAGAGAAAAACAAAAAAATCAGTCTACATCATGTCGTCTCTCTGGGTCTGGCCACAAAATTTCATCTACATCACATGCAATATTCTCTAGTCCAAGGCACCGGGGAAAATATCTTCTGGAATGCCGTATCCAGGCCTGACATGATGTCTGGTCAACATCCCCACATGCCTCCTCCATTGCCTGTAAAAGGGCTATGCGCTGATGGGGATGACGGTCATACACCTTCCAGCGCCAGGCAGAGAAGATCTCTTCGATTGGGTTTAGGAATGGAGAGTATGGGGGGTGGTAGACTACAGTGAAGAGCGGGTGATCTGTAAACCAGTTGCGGACCAAAGCAGCCCTATGGAAGCTAACATTGTCCCATATGATGACATATCTGGTCTGCTCTTGTCCCTGAACATTAGTGAGCATGTTATGTAAGGTGTACAGGAATGTAATACAGTGTGCAGTGTTATATGGGCCTAGAGTTGCATGATGGTGAACAACGCCATTCTGACTTATAGCTGCACACATAGTGATGTTACCGCCACGTTGTCCTGGGACATTGATTATGGCACGGTGTCCAATAATGTTCCTGCCACGTCTCCTTGTTTTAGTGAGGTTGAAACCTGCCTCATCCACAAAAAGCAGCTCATGACCCATGGCATCTGCCTCTAGCTCCATCACCCTCTGGAAAAGACAAAACAAATGCAGCATAGCAGGCCCATGCACAGCACTACAGTATGCACTTCCAGATTCAGTAGCAATGATACTATAGCTTACCTGCACATAGTCATATCGCAGTTGTTTTACACGGTCACTGTTTCTTTCAAAAGGGACCCTGTAGACTTGTTTCATGCGGATTCTGTTGCGGGCAAGTATACGAGATAACGCAGAAATGCTCACATTGTTTATGTTTTGGAAGTTGATGTTATCCTCAATTATGCGCTGCTGTATTTCCCGTAGCCTTATGGCATTATTTGCAATCACCATATTGACTATATGGGTCTCTTGTTCAGCAGTGAACATTCTTCCTCTGCCCCCAACATCTGGACGTCTAGCAATTCTGTAAAGTAACAATGTCAGTATTTTTACATGTATGGTATTGTTGTTTCTCATTAGAGTATGGCAGTGCTACAAAACTTAGTGAAAAGTGACTGTACTAACCGATTCTCATTTCGAAATGTCTGTATGATGCTTGCTACAGTGTAGCGGCTCAAGTTAGGCTGAACCCGTTGGCCAGCTTCCCTCAGGGTCATTCCATGGTTGATGACATGGTCCACTATTGTAGCTCTGATGTCATCAGTAATTCTATTTCTTACTCTTCTTACCCTTCCTCTTCCCCCTCCTCGTCCTCTTCTTGCTCCTCCTTGTCCTCTCCTTCTAACTTCACCTCCTTGTCCTTGTTGTCCTCTCCCTCTCGCTTCTTCACCTCCGCGTCCTATTCCTCCTCCTCTTCCTCCTACTTCTTCACCTCCACGTCCTCTTCCTCGGCCTCCTCTAATTCTCACTCTTCCTGCTCTCTCCATTGTACTCCACACAGACAGCTTACCTGTGGCTTATTTATAGTGCTTAGGCTGATTGCAAAGTGAACTAATTATCTAAAACAGTTTTCACATGTCACAGTGTGCCAAACAGTTGGCAAAATGGCATAAATAATAGCCATACATGTGTATAGTTTTGCTAGGAGTGTGTTGATCATTTGGAAATTGAGTGTAAAGCATGAGTTGTGTTTACAGTTCAGCAAAAAGAGTGCTGTGCAGTGAATTGTGGCTATAGTTGTGCAAGGTGTGTGTTACAAAATTGCAAACTGTGTGCAAAGCAGTGTTTGTGCTTTTAGTTTTGCGAACTCAGTGAGTGGTTTTGCCATTTGTGTGTAGAGTTTTGCAAAAAAAGCCATAGTTACAAAAAATGTGTTTAAGCATTCAGAAAAAACTGTAACATTGTGGTTATGTACAAAATATAATAGTATGAATAAAAAACACATCTGGCTTTTGCTTTCTCTGTGCACAAGGTAGACTATGTCAGTTTGAGGTCATACTTTTGTCATAGTTCTGTAAACATACAGGGATCCCAACTTCAAGTACTAGTGTTTATTTACACACATCAAAACAAACACAAGTGGGTTTTTCCAAGTCAAAACACAAAATAGCATTTCACTGAGACAAAACAAATCAGTCTACATCGGGTCGTCTCTCTCAAAATTCTGTCTACATCACATGCAATGTCCTAGTCCAAGGCACCGGGAAAAATATATTCTGGAATGACGTATCCAGGCCTGACATAACAATATCCCCACATGTAGACTGTTTTTTTGTCTGTTTTTTTCTCTTCTCACTCTTCCTGCTCACTCCATCATACCCATTGTACATTACCTGTGGCTTATTTATAGTGCTTAGGCTGATTGCAAAGTGAACTAATTATCTAAAACAGTTTTCACATAAGAAAGTGTGCCAGAGAGTTGGCAAAATAGTGTAAATAATAGCCATTGTGCCTACAGTTGTGCAAAGTGTGTGTTACAAAATTGCAAACTGAGTGCAAAGCAGTGTTTGTGCTTTTAGTTTTGCGAACTCAGTGAGTGGTTTTGCCATTTGTGTGTAGAGTTTTACAAAAAAAGCCATAGTTACAAAACATGTGTTTAAGCATTCAGAAAAAACTAAGTCTTTCTGAGTCCATACTATATCAGAGGTACTTTGAGAACTATCTTCAACTTTCACATACAGAATGTGAAGGGAGGAGACATTTCCTTGAAGTGCTTTGGTAGCTATATGGTCAGTGAAGGAAGTCACCTTTGTGGTCAACTACTCTGTACATGCAAGGGCTGCAAGTATGCAAGAGGAATGGAAATATTGACTCAAACTGTCTTCATGGGTTTTTCATATGTGAAACTAAACAACCGAGTTGTAATGTCGTAATGAAATAATCATGAATACAGTAATGTAAAGCAGCAACCAGACTAAAAGCTGTTTAACTGTTAATATTTGGCATACCGAATTCCTGAACATTTGGTCACAATCACATCTTTACTGTGTCTCCTACAGAGCCCAAAGCTTCACATTTCTTCTTTTTTAAATTCATAAGCTATATTATGAGTGTTTTTTGTCTTGGCAGACTATATGTTACTCCTGCTGTTGTTATGCAGCTGGCTAACCTTGGGAACACACTGAAATAAAAGACACCACAATGAAACATGAAACCACGACTGCAAGACCAACCAACATAGACAGGAAGCATGATGCCCTGCTGCAAAAAATCAGTTTCAGTGTGCTTACTTGTTGCCCAGCCACAAAGCAGACATCTTCTTCTTGTGGCCAGTCCAGTTACATATGTCAGCTATCATGAGAGCTAATGACATACATATACACTTTTGCCTGTTTTGGACTTCATGTGTTGTGCATGAGGTAAGATTTTAGGCCTACCTTGCCATTATGACCTACTCATGTAAGCTTGGGCTTGGCTCTCTAACATATTAAGATAGTGACAGTATATTGTGTGTGTTTAAATATCTTATTGCCTGACTTACTGTACTGTGTGGACTAAAATAAACTTGAAATGCTCTTGACCTGCACAGCTAATAACAGAGTATCAAAATACAGTCATTTTAGAACAGCAGATTGTTTACCCACCATCAGATTTCAAACCCTAGGGGACTTCATGAGGAGGTGTATGGAGAGCCATTACAAAAAAAAAAGAATCAAAGTTATGGGAGAAAAAAATAATTATTCAGAAGTACAATGTTATGAGCAGAGAGCAGGCCATCACACAGGGATCTCTCTGAAAGCAGCAAATATACTTCTACAAAGGTATAGTTAGTTTTTTTACCATGCCTTATTTCGTATGTGATGACACAGGTTGAAACAAGCTCTGCTGGAGAAAAATCTTAAGAAAGGGCATCTAATGAATCAACTTTATTTAATTCCACACTTAATTCAACATTCTTGTTTATTCCCCTCACCCTAAATCCACTAGAGCGCTTTAGTCACTACACTTTTACAGTGTAACATTTACACTGACAAACACCATGACATAAGAGCACCCTCTACAGGCATATGTGTAAAAGAGACAACCTCGTCTTTACTGACTTCAGAAACATCTTTCTTGGTTTTGTCATCCCCAGTATGGTGATGGGGTATATATCTCTCTCTGTCTTGTTAATACTGAAAGACTATATGCATGGCTATAACATTAACATTGTAGTTATGTACAAAATACAAAGTTTAACAAAGAAGAGCTGTCATCAACAAGCTGATGATGTTTGCTGCCATTACAGTTTTTTCTGATTGCTTAAGCACATTTTTTGTAACTATGGCTATTTTTGCAAAACTCTACACACAAATAGGAAAACCTTTCACCAAATCAGCAAAACATTGTAGTTCTCTTGCAAAAGCTAACACACCTTGCTTACTGTAACTCTTCACACCTTCGTAAAAATGGTGTTTTCGTATCAAACAGTAAACACAAGCCATCACAATAATAAGCACACAATGTGCCAACTACATACTGATGGTATGAATAAAAAACACATCTGGCTTTTGCTTTCTCTGTGCACAAGGTAGACTATGTCAGTTTGAGGTTATACTTTTGTCATTGTTCTGTAAACATACAGGGATCCAAACATCAAGTATTGGTGTTTATTTAGACAAAACAAAACAAGCACAAGTGTGTTTTTCCAAGTCAAAACACAAAATAGCAATTTCACTGACAAAAAAAATCAGTCTACATGATGACATGATGCCTGGTCAATATCCCCACATGTAGACTGTTTTTTTTTGCCTGTAAAAGGGCTATTTCCTACTCTTCCTACCCTTCCTCTTCCGCCTCCTCATCTTCCTCATCCTCTTCCTCCTACTTCTTCACCTCCACGTCCTATTCTTCGGCCTCCTCTAATTCTTATTCTTCTCACTCTTCCTGCTCTTTCTATTGTACTCATTGTACATTACCTGTGGCTTATTTATAGTGCTTAGGCTGATTGCAAAGTGAACTAATTATCTAAAACAGTTTTCACATGAGAAAGTGTGCCAGAGAGTTGGCAAAATAGTGTAAATAATAGCCATACATGTGTATTGTTTTGCTAGGAGTGTGTTGATCATTTGGAAATTGAGTGTAAAGCAGTGGTTGAGCAGTGAGTTGTGTTTACAGTTCCGCAAAAAGAGTGCTGTGCAGTGGATTGTACCTACAGTTGTGCAAAGTGTGTGTTACAAAATTGCAAACTGAGTGCAAAGCAGTGTTTGTGCTTTTAGTTTTGCGAACTCAGTGAGTGGTTTTGCTATAAGTATTAATAGTTTTAGAAATTGTGCTATAAGAATCACGGTTGTGTTTAAGCATTCAGAAAAAACTGTAAACAGTATTTTATTTATTTATTTCTGGCATTTATATTTTAGCTGTTAGATATCTGTATGCTGTGGCTAAAGATGAACCCTTCTCTCACAAACCCAGTTGAAAGCGAAGTGGCAATTTGTATCAAACCAAATGTTCACATTGTTGAGTACTACAGAATTAAAGGCAGCACAGTTCTCGTTTGTCTGTCCAAAACCATTGTTGGGTTCACCATTCATCCAGTACCTGAAATAGAAACAACATTACATTTCATAAAGCAAGTGAAATACTTCTGTGCAACTTTAAATACCAGATAAATAAATGTTTGTGTTACCCTGTGACCAAGGGTTCATTGTCTACCCATCTCTACAGCCCCTCACTATCGGCATCTGTTAAACCCATCCACATATCCACACCAAATCTTTTCAGATATTCCTGTTCAAAGGACAAAGTACACAATCATCTTAACCAAGCAAGCAATTGCTGTACGGATATATCTGTGTCTGCCTGAAATGTTCTCATTATGTTTTAATTATTTCTTGTTTTTGTCTTTCTGTCTGTCTTTCAACCCACCATGCTTGCAAAACCCACCTACACACTGTCACATGCACAAATAAACCAATACAAGATCACACTCAAACTCACACACAGAGAGCAGTGGACACTATACCTGTTCCTCTCTACTGTTTATGATGACCAGGTCTGCACTTCTCTCTCTGCAGTCCTTCCTGCTGGAGCTCCAGCTCTTTCTCTCAGAGGAGATGAAGTAAATACTAGAATTGAAGTAACTCCATCCTTGTTGAAGGAATTTCTCTGTACACACACACACACACACACACACACACACACACACACACACACACACACACAGGTACACACACACACACACACACAGGTACACACACACACACACACACACACAGGTACACACACACACAGGTACACACACACATACACACACACACACACACACACACACACACAGGTACACACACACACACAGACACACACACAGGTACACACACACACACACACACAGGTACACACACACACACACACACACACACACACACACACAGGCATACACACACGCATGCACGCACGCACGCACACACAGAGATATGAGACCGAGAGAGGGAGAGATTAATAGAGAGAAGAGAGAGAGAGAGAACACTGTTGTGTATTCTTATATTCTGTAATATTACATATTACATACATAGCTCACCCAGATTATAGAGTTTCCTTTGAAGCTTATTACATTCCTGTTTTAGTTCAGTGTGTTTTTTCCATAACAATGGTTGACTTGTCTGTAAGACGTCTTTTTCTGTACTTACTGTGGAGTACTCAGCCTGGAAATCGTGCGTGTCTAACTTGTTGTGGTCTGAAAACATTAAGTGTCATTGCGTCACATGTGTTTTTGTGTCTATTTTGTTTTCTGTCTATTATTTGAGGAAATATAGGAGATTTGTGACTGCTGTATCAGTGTTGAGAACTCACACAACAGACGTAGGGAAACATTTAGCGCTGCTTGAAGAACACAAAGCACCCCAAAGCACACAGCTGCAATTCTGTAGGATCTATGGCACAAACTTAAGGTTACTAGGAAATGCATAATTTTCGATATACTCAAAAGATTTCCAAAACTACAATTATGGTGTCTGTGAGATCACCTCAGAAAACCTCAATACTATTGTGTCCTGTGGAACAGCAATGAGGGTATGCTTTAATGAAAGAATAGAAGAGTGTACTCCTTCCCTCAACCTCTGTTTCTTTAGCCTGCATGATATTCCTGAGAGCTTTCCCATTCTGAGTCATTGCTGGAGTTCTAAAAGGTTGAGTTCATACTATATCAGAGTTACTTTGAGAACTATCTTCGTCTTTCACATACAGAATGTGAAGGGAGGAGACATTTCCTTGAAGTGCTTTAGTAGCTTCGGTCAGTGAAGGAAGTCACCTTTGTGGTCAACTACTCTGTACATGCAAGGGCTGCAAGTATGCAAGAGGAATGGAAATATTGACTCATATGTCTCATCAACAGTTGAGTTGTCGTGTCATAATGACATTGTAATGAATACAATAAAAGACATGATAAGAGACATGATGAAGCCACAAGTGCAAGACCAGCTAACATAGCCAGTGAGCATGTTGCCCAACCACAAAGCACGCGCCTTCTTCTCGTACCCAGCCCAGTTACTGGTCAGCTATCATGAGAGGTAATAACATACATGCATACACTTTTGCCTGTTTGGGACTTGCATGTTTGAGTAGGTCATAATGTCAAGGTAGGCCAAAAAACGTACCTCATGCACAACACTTGAACATACATACACTTTTGCCTGTTTGGGATTTCATGTGTTGTGCATGAGGTAAGATTTTAGGCCTACTGTACCTTGACATTATGATGTACTCAAATGTGGAAGCTTGGCTTTCTAAAATATTAAGATAGTGACACATGGTGTATGTTTAAACGTCTTATTGTCTGTCTAACTGTTAATGTGTAGACTAAAATGAACTTGAAATGCTCTTGATCTGCACAGTTAATAACAGAATAGAACATTCCCTGCTGGAGTAAATCTTAAGAAAGGACATGAATAAATCAATTTCATTGCACTTATTTTATTTATTTATTGTTTATTCCCCTCACCATAAAACCACTGGAGCACTTTAGTGGAGGACCAGTATGGTGGCAGGGTATGGGGGTGGAGGAAAAATATTCAGTGGGTTCAGGAGCTTATAGATATGGGCAAGACAAACAGAGCTCTGAGTCCTGACTACATCCCTACCAGGAGAGGCACAACTTGCAGTTGGTCTTCATTAACATCTTCATTAACATCTTCTTAGCACAGTCATCTCTTGCAAATGTGTTCACACATTTTCATTAGGTTTACACATTTCTCACACCCTTTTGCAAAACAGTTACGTAATACAGATGTCATTCAAAGACCCCAACTCTATTGGTTTCCCTACAAAAGGAAAACATCTATTTACAGGTGGTAGAGATTTCTTGCATAAGTCTGAATCTGATACACCTGTGTGAAACTCCTTTGCACAATTCTTCAATCAGCAATCATTCCGTATCCATATCCATATCTGTTCTGCGTTGCTATTTGCCAGTATGGATCTAAGGCACATTTAGACTGTTTTGATGAAGAAAAAAGGTGTTTACTGTCAGTCTATTTTAATGAAAAATGACATAGTTCAATGAAATTTGTCTTGTCTAGGCGCTACGATAGGTCTTACATGCAACGACAGTTACATCTTGAAAAGAATGAATACAATTTCTGATACCAGACAAATTAGAAAGAAATGGAACAGACATAGCAAAAATGAAGGCTGAAACTCCTGGCATTTTGAGAAGAATTGTGCATTATGTTGTGCAGTGTGTAATGACTGATTGAAAGTGAACAATGATTTGACTACAAGTTGTGGTGTTTGAAGGCAAAATTTGCTTTTGCTGCGTGTTTAAATATGTTTAGAGTTTGCTAGCAGAATGTGTCATTTTGGACAGAATGATTCTGTTTAGACCTGTGTGTTAACTGTTTTGACAACTTGATGTCAGAGTTGACACAAGCAATAAAGCGATCGAGAAAAGATGTAATTCAATGCCCCTTCCATGCACATAAACACACACACACACACACACACACACACACACACACACACATTCACTCACCCCCTTACATACACACACACTCATTCTAAAACGGATAGTTCCGGTCCTGATACAGAACAAAAATACAAGAGAGTAGCTGCGTCTCGACGTTGCTTGGCAACCACTTAATTGAGGAAATATATTTAATATGTTTATATATTCTATATATTTACAGTTTTTGCCAATTGCTTGAACGCTTTTTCCAAATTTCGGCTCATTGTGTCAACTTTACACACAAGCACACTAGACACAACACTGGGAAATAAACCATTCACATCTATGTCGAATTGAAACTCTGCTATCAAATCCTAACAATCCTTTGTGAAAATGTCACTGATGACAAAATGATACATACTTGCATCATATGAATACACTTTCAGATTAGTAGCAACACACTAGTGTACTTTATATAACACTGCAGTTTTTATTTTTCACTGTTTTATTGAGTTCATCAGTTAGCATTCTGTGAAGCTTAATGCAACAGTTTTTGTTGTGTTGTTTTTCCAACAAAGGTTTTCACAACAACCAAAAATTGAAGTACAGAAAGGTTACAAATGACATCAACTTAATACTCTTCATCACAGTACTATACAGTACAGCAGAGTAAATGCAACACAGTAATGCAAAAATACGGTAAAACAAAAATGCTGTAAAACCAAAAATTCACTTCTAAAAACAGGCTTAGGTGGACTCTGCCCAGCTTCCCTATTTGTCAGGCCATGATTTATCAGAGGATCCACCAAAGTTGCTCTAATATCATCTGAAATATTGTTCCTTGCACAGCCTCGTCGACCACCTCCTACTCCTTTCTCTCTTTGTCTTCCTCTTCCTCTATCTCTTGCTCTCCCTGCCTCCATGCTCGCAAAGTTCTCAAAATCGCTCAACTGAGGCCTATTTGTGGCTGGCTGATTGGTGTTCAGTTTTGTAAGTAAGTATTTTCAAGTGTGTGTATCTAAGTGTTATCAATAACCCAATGTGTTTTGTATTTTGAATAGATGTGTTGTCCCAATGGTACCCATGACATTTCATTTATGAACAAAGTGTCATATGCATGAAATAGTGTGTAGTGTGCAGGAGCAAGTGTGTTGCAGAAGGTATGGTTACACTGTGTTTAAGGTATAGTAACAAAAGCTTCAAGTTGTGTTACAATGGTCTAAGCATATATAGTGTTCAAGCAATGGGTAAAAACTGTAATAATATATGGAATAATTATATATATATATAATTATTATTACATTTGCCTAACAATTCCCCTTAGCTGTTCTAAAATCAGTATAATTGCTTAACTCACTCACACTTACACAGTTTTCTTGTCTACCCCTGTCCAGTCAGTCTTTCCTCCACTGGTCTCACGCACACTGTATCCCTCTCACACACCGAACAGACAATCAATTACTCAGCAGGGAGTCACTGGCAGATCTACAATCCACTGAGCCTAGTGAGCAGCCACTTAAGGGTAACATGGTGTATGTGTGTGTGTGTGTGTTCGTGTTATGGTGTGCACATTCATTTTTCGGCATGATTTTCTTCTGTCTGAATACAGTATGTATGTATGTATGTATGAATTTTTCTGTGTGTGTGTGTGTGTGTGTGTGTGTGAAAGAGAGAGAGAGAAAGTGTGTGTGTGTGTCTGTGTACTTTGTGTGTTATGCTTGTGCCTGTGTGCTTCATGTGCGTGTCCATGTGCTCCGTGTGCTCTCTCTCTCTCTGTGTGTGTGTGTGTGTGTGTGTGTGTGTGTGTGTGTGTGTGTGTGTAAGAATGTGTGTGTGTTTAAAGAGAGGTCTGGAGTCACACTGAGTGCTCTGATTAGATTGATCTGCTTGACTGGAAGAGTAAGACAGAGAGAGAGTGATGAAGAGAGAGAGAGAGATGAAGAGAGAGAGAGAGAGAGAGAGAGAGAGAGATAGAGACAGATGGAGAGAGATGCTCACAGGCAGGGCAGGAGAGGGGTGCTTCTTGACATGAGTAGAGGAGACAGAGTGATGAGAAAAGCGGAATAACAAAATAGAAGAACAAGCACACAAGACAGACCCACTCAGAAACAGTGATCACTCCCTTAAAGCAGTCAGGGTGTGTTTCTTAAGCTTGTGTTTGTGCTGACAGATTGGTACTGTGGGGATCCATATGCTCCTGGTGCTGTATCTTGCACCATATGGCCTCTATTAGGGATGTACCCAATTGCAATATGTTATCTGAAGAACTAATGCAGTGGAAAGACATTTCTTCGCGCGCGCACACACACACCACACACACACACACACACACAGAGTTGGCTACAGGTTAGGTGTTGTAACCTGAGGTACTCACCATACAGTCAGATTTGTTTAATGTCTAATAGTGTGTAAGGTGATCTATAACCAAATAATACATATTATGTTTTCATATAATAACATTCAATATAATGTTTTAAAATGTTTGTGTTTTTGCTAACTAGAGGGTTCCCCTCCATTTCTCCCACACTCTTGGAAATGGAGTGGTGTACAGTTGATTGTAATTCAGCAAGTTCACCACCAGATGGTATATACTTTACATGTAAGTAATGACGATCTGCACATCGGTGCCAAATTAGGGAAAGAAAAGATTTGGATGGATTTGGTAGTTCACTGGGGCCACTTTCAAGATAAGATAAGAGAGTTTTTGTCCTGGAGGAAATTTGTCTTGGATACTTAGGGAACCCTGGAAGAGTCATTGCAAGATATTTTGGTGTATATCCAGAAAATCT
Source organism: Alosa sapidissima (assembly GCF_018492685.1). Taxonomy (NCBI): domain Eukaryota; kingdom Metazoa; phylum Chordata; class Actinopteri; order Clupeiformes; family Clupeidae; genus Alosa; species Alosa sapidissima. Next base: position 42,321,357 of record NC_055957.1, read on the forward strand.
GCCCTCAAATTAAGTAAATTTAGTAAAATGAGCGCACTTAGTAAAATGAGCACACAATATACTAAATTGTGCACACAATCTAGTAAAATGAGACCACAATTTAGTAAAATGAGTGCATAATTTACTGAAATGAACGCACAATTTACTAAAATGAGCGCACATTCTCTCGATATACAAAAATATCTTACAATGACACCTCTTGGGCTCCGTAGATAGCTACTGTTAAAATAGAAATAACATGCATGCTATATGCATAGTCAGACATGGGCAGTATTTTAATTATATGTATTTAAAATACGTATTTAATTACTTTAGCGTATTTTGTAATTTGTATTTTGCAGGATTGGAAAAACTCAAATGTAGTTTGTAACAAAATACTTTGAGTGATTGTATTTGAGTATTTCAACTACTTAAATACTTATCAAATAGGCCAAAATGTCATCACTCAATTAAATATACTACCCGCTATAACCATGACAATAAACAATGCTTATCATAATGCCAAAGGCCAGAATCTTGGGGAATCTGGTTTTAAGAATAGGCTGGGTGCCTGGAGATATCCTTTGGGCAATTCCCTATATTCAACTGTAAAGCTGACCTAAACATTTCATTACCTTTTTGGAAGAAAAGCATGAAATGTTTACCCATTTTCCATTTTTCTTCTTGTGGTATGCCACAATGTGACCAACTTAAAAGTGTTTATGTCAATTTTTGTCACCCTGTAGACAACTTAAAGCCTCTTAGAACCCCTTAGAACATGTCAGGAAGTTGAAAGAAATTAAAAAGTAACTAGGAGCTTGAATGGTCAGGTGTGTTAAGTGCTACAAGACTAAAGATTTGAAAACAATACAGATAAGATACTGAGGGAGAATATTAGGACCACGGCCTTTGACCCCATGACCTTGAGTACCTAATAGCTGATGTTCATTCTCACTACAGGACAGTATTAAAACTTGGATTTGTGGAGGATTTATGTAAGGAGTAACATCTGCTGAGGTGTCCTGATATGCAGAAATAATGGAGGAGACAGAGACAAAAACCTCCCGGAGTGGAATTCTCTCCCAAGTTAGTTTATTCCGTATATTGGGACACCTTATAGGTTGTTATTCTGTTTATCCCCCATGTTGTCAGTAGGCATGCATTTATAGCACAACAAGGGAAATGTAGTTCAGTTTAAAAAGAGGCCGACCTGTTCAATTTGTTGTACTACTTTCATTGGTTACGGAAAATGATAGTTTGCTTTGTTACAGTTGATTCCACTGTTGCGAAGCCTGCTTGTCAGTTCAATCATTGTTTACATTGATATGGGATGGTGATTACATTTTTTACCAGATCTACTTCATAGGTGCCCCAATGTACAGAATTAATAACCCCCTGCCAGCCAATCAAAAATAGTATGTCTTGTCTCTTGGGGATACATTTTCAATAATATTTCTTGTTAGTATACCATGATTATTGTGTGGGTATTTTTGTATTTCCAAATTACTAATTACTTGTATTTTAATTAAATACATTTTTCACATCAGTATTTTGTATTTAATTTTGTTACATTTCATGAGCCAGTATTTGTAATTTGTAACAAAATAGTTTTTGATGTATTTGTGCCCACCTCTATGCATACTCAGGCTAACACTACACCATCTCTCAGCTGATGGTGTTGGTTCTAATGAGAGGAGAGTTCCTCATGTCAACTGAGTCTGATGCTATCAGTCAATATGAGAGGAATGTTCCTCATGTCTGCTGATACTGTTGGTTCATATGAGAGGAAAGTGATGCTAATGCTCTATATAAGTATGAGAAGTGTTTCTCATGTTTGCTGATGCTGTTGGTTCATATGAGAAGAAAGTTCCTCATGTCTGCTGATGTGGTTGGTTCATTGAGGGGCAGCCGTGGCCTACTGGTAAGCGCTTCAGACTTGTTACCGGTGAGTTGCCGGTTCGAGCCCCGACCAGTGGGCCACGGCTGAAGTGGCCTTGAGCAAGGCACCTAACCCCTCACTGCTCCCCGAGTGCCTCTGTTGTTGCAGGCAGCTCACTGCGCCGGGATTAGTGTGTGCTGAGTGTGTTTCACTAATTTACGGTTTGGGATAAATGCAGAGACCAAATTTCCCTCACGGGATCAAAAGAGTATATATACTATACTTATATGAGAAGAAAGTTCCTCATGTCTGCTGATATGGTTGGTTCATATGAGAAGAAAGTTCCCTCTGATGCTGATACTGTTTGTTCATATGAGAGGAAAGTTCCTCATTTCAACTCCACATCTTATTATAGCGGTGCTCGCACATGAAAGGATCCACTAAATAAAGTGGAACACAATATTCACACTAATTAAGAGGGAATAAACCAAGCCTTGGGTGTTGGCACACTTAAATTTCTTGTGTTCCTCTCTCTCTACCCCCCCCCCCCCACCACCCCCCTTACCTCTCTCTCTCTCTCTCGCCACTTCTCAATCTCTATTTTATGAATGTGCTGGGAGGCTGCTCTGCTCTGACGTAAATGAGAGAGATGCTAATTTGTTGAGGATTGTCTTCGACATCCATCCTAGTTTTCCAGACTGGTAACATTGCGTAACCACTGGGCCTGTCATGTGTCTGATGTTCCTCTCTATGATGCAGACAGCAGCAGCAGCAGGACTTGCTCCTCATCTGTCCCACACTGGGACCAGATCTGCCTTGTTGTCTTTGCAGTGACTGTAAAATGGTTATTATTATGGTTATGCTTGTTTTGGGGACACGTTTATCCAAAGCCACTTATAACATTGAATAACATTGAACATTACTGTACAGTAGTATTAAACCTAATAATGAATCACCCTTGTTTGCCCTATAGTTTCGATGTTGAGGGATCTACATAAAGGTTTATATTTGACCACAATATAAACATCTCCAGTGAGCCAGGGTTCATAATGTTATTAAAGACTTGAAAAGCATATTTTATGCAACAAGCCAGCAAGGCTGTCAAATGACCAAAACAGAAGAAGAAACATGGATAATTTGCATTCAGTAATTTTAAGGTTGATTTTTCTTTTCTGTGCTTGGTGCAGACTATTGAGGCATACTAAAATTAATTTTGTAGGAGAACTATTTCCTCAAAAGAAACGCTGTACAAACTGTATGTCTGGGCTCAGTAACTTGTTGTGGTTGAGCTCCAGTGAGCATGTCTCACCAAAGGGCCCTGACAAGTAATCAATCACACCTGATCCTATCTTTGCTCTCAAACAGACCTTCATTGCCTTGCCGAGAGAGAGAGAGAGAGAAAGAGAGAGAGAGATGGCAATTGGAAATGGCAAATGGAAATGCCTATCAGAATGCATGCATGTATATTGTATCGCCTCCAGTTAAACTGAATTAGTATGTAAATATTGTAGCAGTAGTGTAATTGTGCAAAGGCAAACGTCACCACTGATTCTGATGTTTCAGTACTTAAGGCAGTTATCCATGTTCACTGTAAGTGTTCATTTGTAAGTTGCTATGGATAAAAGCATCAGCTAATTTAATAAATATAATAAAAGGCCCCCAAAAGATTTTTTTTACCTAAAAATAAAGTTTCCAAAATCATTTGATGGCGCATAAACTCTTAATAGGGCGAACAGCACTTCTGCCGCACTCTGAGCAGGTCTTTGCAAAACAGCCATAGGAAGTTTGGTTATAGAAACACCTCGGAATTCGGAGATCTCTTTCTACAGACTGCTGTTGGTGAATTCCCTCTATATTGTATCTGAGTTATATACTTTGTTGCAACGCATAGTGTTATATTTCAATTGAGGTTGGCCAAGCAACTGATGTGGCCTTCGTGTGAAATGTTAGGGTTTCACAGCATGATTTCCATTCAGTTTTTTCCAACCTCTCAGTTCTGAGATCTTTTCAGCAATACCTGCCAGAAGAGCACAGCCAGAGTCCTCAGATCTATAAATCATCTTCTTCCTCCACCCGTCTCTCTCTCCCTCTTTCCCTGTTTCACCTCCCCATCTCTTTTTCTCTGCCTTTCTCTCACTCTTCCTCTCTCTCTCTCTCTGGTTTGCTCTCACGCTCTGTGTCATCATAATTTCATAATTTCTCTTCATAATTTCATTCTGTCATCCAGGGCATTGTGCAAGCCAACATTGTGGGTGGGCACGGTAGGGCTCTGGGGACGAAAATATACTAATAAGCCTGCAATTATCTTAAATGTTACATATTCAAAGAATTTGGGGGAGATATTTTCAAATGTTATTTAATGAATTTTAGTAGCTCAGTAATCTCTCACATTACATTAGGGAAAATAGCCTACTTAAGATATATATTTATAGATTTTTATGTCAGTTATTCCAGCTGCTATGGCACTCTTTAAGGCAAATATCCTAGGCTACTGTACATTTATTTAGAGATGATTCTCTAAATAAAAGATTTTCATGGCAGTTGCTGCTATGGCGCTCAACTATTCACTCACTTTAGCTGCCATACATTGCTGCCACTTTTGCAAATAGCCAACTCTTGTTTGCTTCACCCAAGAATACAAGCCAAATGTGGTATTTTCATGTCTACCTTACCCATTACCATGTCTACCTTACCCATTAATACCTGCATCAATTCCGGACTGAGAACAGGACTGATAAAAGTATTTGTTTACTGCCAGAAGGTTCACACAGCTCTCCTTTACCAATGTTCAATAGGATGTTGTGCTATCATGACTAGTTATAGTCAGAAAGCTGAAGAACCTGATTGAGGGATGGCAAACAACTAGCTTGGTACTACAGACCGATCAATATGTGTATTTCTAAAAATAAAGTATGTATGTAAATCTAATCTAAAGTGTTCAACTAACTACTTTGGCAATACACTGTGAATTCCTCCTGCAGTTGTGAGCATTTCTCTGTGAATATACACGTTGTTATTTACTGACCAATATATCGTCCTGGAACTTTTGGAAGAAGCTAATATTGCAGGGAAAGAGGTGTGTGATTTGATGACATACATGTAGAGGCTAATCACAAATTACCACAAAGACAAAATGCAGATATAATCATTATAAAATTCCAGATATTAAAAATCTTGGTGGGCACGATGTCACTGATTCAGTGGTTACAATGTCATTGATTCTCTCTGTACATCATTCTGCAGAGCTCCCATTTTTCTCAGATTTACCCTCTTCTCTCGCTCTCTCATTCTTACGTTCAAGACTCCATTCCCCTCTCTCTCATCTTTTCCTTTCATATTCAGCCCCCCTCCTGCTACTCCCATCTCCTCTTTCTCTCTCCCTCTCCCTTGCTTTCTCTCCCTCTCCTCCTCTTCCTCCTCTCTTTCTTTAAGGCCTTCTTGGAGCTTAGAGTAGGCCGTCTCTCCCTCCCTCCCATTTTCCTCTCTTCATCCCTCTTTGCCCCCCCCCCCCCCGCCTTCTCAGGGCTTGTAGTGGGCCGCCTGTAGCCACCTCCATCACGGGTTTGATTTTGATTTTCAAAGACTTTCATGATGGCTTTGGCCTCAGGTTGCCGTGGCAGCAACACTCCTCTTTGCATATGATCTGTCTGTTGCCATAGCAGCCTCAGGGAGCTTTGCTGCCACTCCGAAACTGGGAACAGGGGAACGAGAGCTGACTGACCCCTGGCGAGGGGGGAAAAGTGGGTGGTAGGTGGTGGGGGGTTCTGTGCCCTTCCTATCAGTTTCCATGGTTTCAGCAGCAAGGGGTGTTGTGCTGAGAGAGAGAGAGAGAGAGAGAGAGAGAGAGAGAGAGAGAGAGAGAGAGAGACACCCAGAGGGTGAGCAAAGCTGATTGTCAGTTTCTTCATCATGCACACTCACACAGGATCTGCAACATCACAGGCAGCCACTGAGGAAACTCTACTGTCTGATGGTAGAGGCATTTCTGAATACAGAGAGGAAACTCTACCGTGTGATGGTAGAGGCGTATCTAAACAGAGAGGAAACTCTGGTAACCCTTCCTTTTACAGTCAATCCTAGATATTTACATAGTAAGTATGTGGTAAGTTTGTTATCACAGGTAACATGAGGGAAGTACAGAGAAACTATTGTACATGTAGTAAATTATTGGAAATTTCTATTATAATTTCTCGGTAAAACATTATTAAACCTGGGCTTTTACCAACATAAGCCTGGGAGAACTGAGGGGGTGCCTAGAATTTATGGGTAATGCAGAATATGTTACCCATACAAGAACTACTTGTTTACTTTCATGGAAAGTACACTTCTTCTATCTTGTTCTATCTTGAGTTATTACCAGCTTAAACCACTCACAACTACATGGTTTTAAGTAGGTAATAGGTAATAGTGGTAGCATTTTTTATTTCTGTATTTTCTCTGTACTTATCTGTATTAATTATCCAATAATGCTGGTGGGGGGGCATGTTATGGACAGGCAGCTTAAAGCAGACCCATGGGGCAGTGGGGAGTTACATTTCAGTTTCCGTTTTGATGCCCATGGGTCTGCTTTAAGCTGCCTGCCCATAACTTGGCCTACGTTGTCTCAAATTGTCTCATTCTTTTTCCGATGGACTGCATGTGGTGAGCTTATACAACAAGGCTATGGGTCAATTTACACTGGACTTACACTTTAATAATCGTCTTGTAGGCTAAAAATGAACACCGTTTTGAAACATGTACTGTAGCCTAGTCAACTCATAGCAGGAGCTAGCTAAGCTTATGACAAACGTGACCCAGCAGGGTTAGTTGTAACATGCTTTTACAACTACCGTATTTTCCGGACTATGTCGCTCCTGAGTATAAGTGGCATCAGTCAAAAAATGCATCATGAACAGGTTGGAAAGACCGTGGCCAATGGGGGTGTGGTTAACAACGCGTTAAATCGTACAGCTGTGTACTATCTATCGTGACACGACTTTTCGTACATGGGTTTACTACCTTAGCTTTGTGATCACGTTGGAACAGGAAAAAAACATATAAGTCGCACAGGACTATAAGTCGCATTTCTTCAGAAAAGTATTTCACAAAACCAAAAACAGAGACTATGTAACTGGATTATTGAGGCCAAAAAGATTAATGTTAATGAAGACGAAGGAGTGAAGGCAGCCAAGAGGAAGGCAGGAAGGTAATTGCAAAGAAAAAGATTCACTGAAAGAAAATGTCATGTGGTACACCAAAATGTATTTAAAATGCAGAGAATACAATGCAATCAAGCATTTTGGGCGATGTGGAGTCACAAGCTGGCAGCAGATTAAATGCTCATGAGGGAGAAAAATATGCAGTTTTAGACGTGACTGAAGCAAGCCAGGCGATAGGCCAATAGGCCCAACGGTAATTGTAAAGCAATTTACAAAAGATTCACTGATCAAAAATGCTGATGTGGTACATGAAAATTTAGCTAAAAATGTGGAGAATGCGATGCAATCAAGCATTTTGGGCGATGTGGAGTCACAAGCTGGCAGCAGATTAAATACTCATGATAGAGAAAAAGATGGTTTTAAAAGGACGTGACCGAAGCTGAGGCAAGCCAGGCAATAGGCCTATAGGCCCGACGGTAATTGTAAAGCAATTTACAAAAGATTCACTGAACAAAAATGCTGATGTGGTACATGAAAATTTAGCTAAAAATGTGGAGAATGCAATGCAATCAAGCATTTTAGACGATGTGGAGATATAAGCCGGCAGCAGATGAAATGCTTGAGAGAGAAAAAGATGCGGTTTTAAAAGGACGTGCAGATCGAAGCTGCAGCAAGCAGGTGATTACTAAGAGACTAAGTACAGACTAAGAACAGACAGACTATGTAACTGGACACATTGAGGCCAAAAATATTGAGAATTCTACAGGGAATGTTGAAGATAAAGGAGTGAATAGTGGCAAGAGGCAAGAGGCGCTATTTTGGCTCGCTGGCCACCTCCGAGGAAGCGAGAGAAAAAAAGATGCGAATTTAACCAGGGCCTAAATTTCAGCGCGGGATTGCGGGTATTGTGCATAAATTATTACTAAATTGAGCATACTAATAAAAGTCCCGCAACTCTAGCCATCATAGTGCGAGAAATTCCCACACATTTTACAGCGCTGTCTGACGTTAATCTAATAATGGAGCGGCCTGAATGCGGGACTATTGACTGGACGGACCAACTCTGACTTCAGTTGAACCCCATGCAGAGACACACGCGCGCACGCAGGACCACTTTGGGTGGTGCCTCTCTCTCTCTCTCTCTCAGCAGGATTTGTCACCGCTAAAGTCAAATTATAGCCTAGCCTAGGTGCTTCTACATCAACCGCTATCGACAGGAAAGGAAAACAAACGTTTAGCGATCAGGAACCGTCAGGAATTTTGCCAACACAGAAGCATGACAGCCTATAATATAACGCGAGAGAACATGGATGTGTTCTCCATTTGAGGAACGTTATAATCGATTGCGGACGTGAACAGACAGCTACAGACACGGAGCATAGTAGGCCTACTTTCATTTTCTGTGCATATTCACGTGAAAGATAATTAGTAGCAAAACAGCGATCAAATATTACATGGCAGTGAGTTCTGTTTTCAAATGTTTTCATGTCTAGATTACAGGTGAGAAATGTTTAGGGGACAGACTATCATAAATCCTCAAATTATGGCTGGGCAAAGCACAGCACCTTTATTTGGACCATGGCTTGTAGGCTATTCGAGTCAGCTAGGCCTTTATTTCTTGCGTTTTACTGTGAGACATAGGCCTATACTTTTCGTTATAGGAGCGCCATAGGCCTACCTAGGTAGGTTATCAATGGCAATGGTTCATTCAGTTTCATGTATGAAAGAGTGTCGGGATTTCCATCCAGTTATTGCGAGATAAGGCATACGCTTTCATTCATTCATGGAACGTGTGCTGTGCTGCAAGAGAAACCTTATTCCATATAGCCAAAGAGGTCTAAGATTTTGTTATTTTTTAAATTATGCATGATTTACTTTTTTTTATATATAAAATTCATAGGCTGATGCTTGGCAGCAACAATTGTGTTTAAATGTAGGTTATTGCTTCAGCCTCTAGCTCAGAAAGGGGCTGCGTGCGACTGGTAGCTTGAGAGCAACGTGTTGGAGACTCATAGTGTTAATTTCGTCAGACGAGACGAGAGGAAATATGTTCGTCAACGACCTTTTTTTTCATGACTAAGACGAGACGATGACGAGACGGCAGTAATGTCCTGAAACACTGACTAAGACTATCTTAAGATGAATTATTGTTGACGAAAAAAGACGAGACTAAAATGTTTTGCATGAAATAAGAACTAAGATAAAATCTCTCTTCATTTTTGTCTACAAAATGAGAAGACAGAATATCTAGCTGTTACGTTTTCAAAATATTCCGAATGAGTTCATACGCAACAGCTTTCCTGTAGGCTAGTCTACGTGCTGTTGCTGCAACCCTGTGGCTGCAACACGAAACTACATGGAACAAGAACACTGGAGATTTCTGCCAGAGTTAGCCAACTAACTACCTAAGCTTTATGTCACAATGCTACATACCCAGAAGTTGAAGCTTCTCTCATACAAATTAACATCCACCAGAATGTCCATACGAAAATGTTCATCATGTAATGTCAACTATTTAACTAGTTAGACTGATGATGCAAAGTTTGCTAGCAAGTAAGCTAATATGGAAAGTTTGCTAGCAAGTTAGCTATGGCTAAGATGGAGAGTCTGTTTGGGGAATGTGTTGTGTTTGGGCGCATATCGCCATCTAGCGAGGCGGAGTAAAACATTAATACTTTGGTCTACGACAGTGTTTCTCAAACTTTTTCAGTTTCAGGACCACTTAACTAACCCTAGCTAAAAAAAAAAATGATTAGACCTACTTCAACAGTAGCCTATAATTAGTCTACACTATAGGCCTACTCACTGAACCACCTTGCTTATTGTCTTTGCACTTTGCTTATTGTGTGGATTCATACTGTATGATTTAAACTGGCATATCTTACATAGACAGTGTTGCAGAACTGTTTTTACATACAAGTTGGTTCAATATTGCAAACAACTCATCTATATTATATTTTACCACGTCTGCTCGCGGACCACTTGGGATAGCTTGCGGACCACCAGTGATTCCCGGACCACACTTTGAGAAACACTGGTCTACGAATATGACACTGGTCCAGTCAAATCTTTTACTGTCTATGGTCAAATCCCAGCCGAGCTATAACTGTAGCTCGACTTACCTGTGCATGTAAACATACTGACTGACAAAAAATCAGAATGAGTAATTATAACAGACGAGTAGCCCTGCCCTATGGACACACAATATTGTTGGAAAATTGAGATGTGTGAAACACTATTTGACTCAAATGGTAATCAGAAATAATTTGTTATAAAAAAAGACTAAAATGTGTTGACTAAAACTGACTAAGACTAAGATACCTTTAGTTTTCTTTTGACTAAAACTAGACCTAAATGACGAGACTTTTAGTCGACTAAAACTTGACTAACAAAAATGATATTTGAATGACTAAATATGACAAAGACTAAAAAGGACATTTCATCACAAGACTAAGACTAAATTAAAAATAGGTGACAAAATTAACACTAGAGACTCATGGTGTAGGAAGATGACTTTTCATTGGCAACAATATTAAACCAACCAACAATATGAATGATTAAGAAGAGCTCTTTTATGAGTTAAATTGAAGCAAAATTATACTGGCTTTTATTTGTCCGAATCTGAGGCCCGGCTATAAATAGAATCCTGGCCATAATTTGAGCATTTAAGTATGCACGTGTGTTTCAGGCATAGTGCAAGCACTAATCTCTGACTAAAAGTGCACAGGACTTGTGCATTTGAGAGCGCTCTCTCGAGGCTGTAGACGGTAATGTTTCATGTAGGGTTCATGTCAGTTAATATAAATTAACATTTAAAAACATGTTCAATTATATATAATTTTTTTCATATATAAGTCGCACCTGACTATAAGTCGCAGGACCAGCCAAGCTATGAAAAAAAGTGTGACTTATAGTCTGGAAAATACGGTAAGCCACTCATACTGTACAATGATGTTGCAATACAAAAATATAGATCTATTAGTGTTATTTTAGTTAGTTTTTGTGATGTTCTGCATTTTTGCCTCATGTTTTTTTTTTTTTTCAGATTTGAGGGCTTTTCTTTGCCAGATTGACCTTGGTTAGACTATTTGCTTCCATTGGTGCATATTGCTCATGTTATTTCTCCTAAAGTCAATTTTCGACACACGTCTGTTATGAATCATAAATAGTCAGCCTATCATACACATTCAGATGTATTCACATGTATTGAATTAACCCTGCATATAGGGCAGGTTGTAACATTTCACCTATCGCCACTCTCGGTGGAATTGTACAAGAACAGGTCCTACACACAAACTTACAGTGCACATTTGTAGCAGAGATATGTATGTTGCTTGCTTAAAAGTATGAGCAGTGAAACTCAAATGATTTTAGAAATATTTAGCCAAAAGCAAAAGGTTTGTGCCCTGCGCTCCCCTAAGACCTTGATTTCACATATAGTTTCTCTGTACTCATATTACCTTTGGTAATTACCTAATAACATACCAAAACTTTTCATGTCCTTACTAGGCAAATACCTCGTAATTAGAGGACTGTAAAAGGAAGGGTTACCAAAACTGTCTGATGGTAGAGGCATATCTCTACAGAGGAAACTCTACATATTGACGGTAGAGTCGTTTCTGAACACAGTGAGGAAACTGTCTGATGGTAGAAGTGTGTCTAAACAGAGAGGAAACTGTACTATCTGATGGGCACAGGAATGGACCAGCAGGAGGGTGGTGATATTTAACTGTGAGCAGGAGGGCCTCACAGTTTAATATCACCACCTCCAGCTATTTACAAGTAGATGTACTGAACTAACTTGCATGTAACCACATACACATAGAGAGAAGCTCTCTCTCTCTCTACAGCCCCCCCCCCCCCCACACACACACACACCATCAGTACAGCAAGGCCAAAACCCAAATTATCACTTGTGTGAGTTGTGCTTTGTATGCATCTCCCATTGGGGCCATAAACATTCAGAGAGAGCCGGTTTGCTGTGAGGTTGTGACAACTTATTGGCCCATATCCATGCACGTCAGTGTGTGTGTGTGTGTGTGTGTGTGTGTGTGTGTGTGAGAGTATCCTGTTTTCTCTGAAGTAGCGGCAGAGCATACCTCCTCCTCTCTTCTCTGTCTGTCACCACTCCATCTCCCTCCCTCTCTCTTCCCTTCTCTCTCTCTCTCTTCTTCCTCTCTCTCTCTCTCTGTGCTTTAAGAAACTCTAGAGTCAGCGATTCCTGTTTGAAGACAATCCAGACACATCATCAGCTAGCCAAGGTGCCACTGAGACCTCCTCTGTTATGGAACACACACAGACACACATACACAGAGAGACAGACAGTGAGAGAGAGAGAGAGAGAGAGAGAGAGAGAGAGAGAGAGAGAGAGAGAATCTGTTTATGTTTGCGCACTCACTTACAAACATACACATATGTGTGTGCGCACCACACACAGACACAGACACAGACACACACACACAGACACACAGACACACACACACACAAAGAAGCTGGCGAGGTCCCAATGGCGCTAAAGCGACCTGGACGAGGCTCAAGTCGGGGTTTGATGTCTTTATGTGTCGGCCGTCTCCAGCGAACCCCCTGCCAAAGAGGGAGAACAGAAGAGAGGAGAGAGAGTGCACACAGAGCTGCACTGGCTGGGAAGCTTTGATAGCCATGTTTGTCGGGAAAGGTGATGTCGGATGGTGTATTTGGAGCTGACAAACAGGAAATTCATTCTCAAAGGAGGGCTGTTTCTGGCTCCATTTCAGACTCACTGATGGAGAAGCTGTGTTTGGTCCAGATACATCAGCATGTGGTAGGATCTCAGAGTCCCTGGAGCTGCCTACCACAGCAGGGAGCATCTCTGGCCCTATACTTTTGGCTGATATTTGTTTGCTGTGTGTGTAGATTGTATAGATGTGTGCCTCTGCATGCTGTTCTCTTAGGTTGTGTATGTTGGCTGATTTTGCGTGTGTGGCGTCATGCCCATTGAAATAAAGGGGGCACATGCCCCCTCAGATTTTTCCTCCCTGATCATTTTTTTGATCATAATTTGTTCCTATTATGCTCCATAATAAGCCAGAGCCTATAACGACTCAAATGTATTCTTCTGGATGTGTAATAAATCGTACCAAAATAGTTGAAGACCTTCAGCCCTTTTCCTAAAATTGGTGT